>NC_056705.1:33333456-33461285 GCF_018831695.1 Puntigrus tetrazona | reverse complement strand
AATCTAACAAACTTTTTGATAAAAAAAAAACTAACAACCCATTTTCTCTGTTTTATAGCATATAAACCCTGCTCTGTAAACACAATGTCAGGTTGCAGTGAGAGGGATAATAAGTGTTATATATTTGATATAATTATGATAAAAAATAAAACTGAAGTGGGCATTATTGTGCAAAATACATTGTTGATACTCAAGTAACATTACAATTAAAAATATTTACATTTTTAAGCCTAATAGTCAGCTGTCATTGCTGGAGATGTTTTGTCACAGGTCGCAAGAAGCAGTGTCCTATAATTTAAAGTGGGCTAAAAGGCAAAAACAGGAAATTTACAGTGTTTTAAAAGCCATAACGAATTTAAAGTGAAGATATCTGTTATCTTACCTTCATTCCATCGATACCTGAAATACCAGGTGGCCCAACAGAACTCCTAGAAGTGAAAATTACATACTGTCATTAGATATATTTAAAATAAATTAGATAAAGAATGATATATATAAGTTTTAATGGTCTATAAAATTTGAAAATGATTTTAATGAACTATAAGCAGCTGTAAAATAGTTACATTAAACTTCCTTCACTACATGTACCATTGCAAAAATTTAAAAAGACATATCAATGTCTATCCAAACGCCATAATCAGTTTCCAAACAGGAAGTGTCTGCAGTAAACCTCATCCTATAAAAGTCACATGATCCAACAGACCTGTAGAGGCCATGTGATTCTAAGATTAGGAGTGTGTGACAACTGCCTGAGTGAGTGGTGTTTACTTCCACCCCAGATCTCTCCTTACAGCGACATGGCACTTGCTTTGAGCACTGCATCATAGGGTGGATTAGATTCATGTCTCACAACCCTCCTATTCAAGAGAAAGTCGCCTCCACTTTGCAGATCGAATCGCTAGCTTTAAGACCTCCTTTCAAACCAACCCCTCTCTTCTCTAACCAGAATTCTCACCTTATGATGTTAAAGCATTGTGTTTATATTATTGTAGATGCAAAATTAAATCTGTGCAATGTGTCAATCAAGTGGCTGTTTACTCTCTCCTATATGTATTCTCCTACGGTATATGTCTTTACTCACTCTTATAACACAGTCCAGAAATATTTTTTTGTCCCACATCTCTTCTTTAGTGAACTTTTGATGTATATGTCCTCTGAATTAATGTGCTCAGAAAAAGACATCGATCTCCTACTTTCTCTTAATCTCTACCAAATCTGAACCAGTGGCTTAGAACCACCTCATTGTAAGTCAAAGCTTTTCTTTATAACTAATATCTTCTGGACTCAGTGGTGTTCTCTTAGCCTGATCTCCTGTTTATACGTAGGTATGGATATGTAACATTTTACAAGCATGAAACATACATTACATATCAGTGCAAATTTAGCATTTTATATATATAAAAGAAGCAATTTAGATTTTTGGACCCCTTAATTTAACCCCAAACCTAAACCTACCTTATATAAAAAAAGAAAATAAAATATATGCAGAAAAATAAATAACCATTTTCAGTAGCAACATAGCATTTAAAAAAAAAAAAAAAACAATTCTCACTAATCCCACTCTTATCTTTACACCTAAACATAACTATCTCTGTACAGTATGAGAAAACATGACAGATAAATGCAATTGCAATAATTTTTTTATTGCATAAATGTTAAAAGCTGTACCAAAAGTAACCCAAATGACGATGTTTTGCAGCCACAGTCCTCTGGCGAATATTGTTGGTTTGTGTAAGGTGCAGAGCAGAATTTATATTCTTAACGCTGAAAATATTATCCAGATTATTTTCCCCGATCCTCTCTCCTAAACTCGTGAAGACGTGGCATTATTCGAATACGCCTAAGCAGATATCGAGGCTTATAGCAATCTGTGAGCGAATGCAGACGAGAACCAATTAGCCTTTGAGTATCCTAGTCGTAAAGCCCATTGTTTGAAGCGTAACATTTGAATTTGTTCTGAATGCGCACAAATTCAGGCTTTACTGTTTATGGTCACTAATCTCTTTGGGTCTGTTTTCTCAGTTGTATGGATTCGAAAGATTTGGATTAGAGCACACTAATAAAAATTTAGCAATTTTGCAATTATGGTTTCATTTTGCAATTATGTTATGTGTTTTTGGTATATTTATTGTTCTATTGTCAGTTATGGTATGTCAGAGAAAAACGCTTTTTGTGGTTCCTTGTGGCGTAAGTTAGACATTAAATGGCAAGTAATGATTAAACTATTGCAGAAATGTTGTTCATTTTAAAGGTTTAAAATAAAGTCTTGTTTAACATTATAAAGGTCTATTTTTGTATAAAGTTTAATAATGCAGCAAAAACAAGGTAATTGATATGGACAACTAAAACAACAAAAATAATCAATTTAATGCAGTGATTTTCAATATTAAGGATCCATTTTTAGGTGTAGTCAATACGTACATTTTAATTTAAATAAAAGTTTTAACATTTAAATAAACATTGTCAAGATATGTCAGATTTGGACATTTTAGTGCCTGTAAAACGTAAGTAAATTTATGTTTTATAGAACAACTATGCATAAAATGTATATAAATTTCTCATGAGAACACTAATTCTAATTTGTGGTCCTGACTCAATCTCTTCTTTACAATTTCAGTCACCTGGGCTATCAGCATTTATTCTAAGGAAATTTATTCTATATAGCAGGTGAAAGCCGCATCAGAAGGAGTAGACTTTTCTGCTTCCTCATATTCTGCAGGCACAACTTCTTGCAAGTATCGCAAAAGACTCTCTGCCCACTGCTGTAAGGGAATAATTGAGAGTATGAATATTAAAATACATTAGAATATGATTTGTGTGTGTGCTTGTGTTTGTCTCGTTTTTACTGTTCTTTGTAAAGAGAAAGAAATACATGTTGACTTGCATCTTGAACTGCGCATTAAATTAAAAGTGTCAAAGCAATGTGTTTATTATTCAAATTTTCGTTTTGAATTTGGAATCATTTAAACCCGATACTTTGTTTATTAAAAGTAACAAACCACTAAGCTTTTCGTGACTGACGGATGGCGTAGTGTGTTTCAGTTAATATGAAGTTCACGCATTACCTCAGCAAAACTTCACTTTTTTCAATTATTATTTTGATCGCAAATGCAAATATAATCTAGACGCAGGCTGTATCCTCGGGAAGCGATTCTGACAGACTCGCTGTAACAAGGTCACATATACAAAAAAATAGCTGTTTACATTGGGTCCTCAGGACATGAGTCAGCCAAGGCACACCCACATAATGGAGGCACACCCAAATGAGGCCCTGAGGTGAGCACAGCCATTAACACAGCAGTGTTTCATCGCCCAAATGTCATGCTGACAGCTCAAACAAACAGCATTAATGATGTTACTTTGGAAAACACTCTGCAGCTACCTAATGTCATGTTAAAGTACATCAGCTAAGTCTGGTATTCCAAAAAAATACATGTGCACCTACTACATTAAAAAAAAAAAAAAACACATGCTTTTTCCATAAAGAGTATGGAGTTACAAATGAGTGTGTGTATGTGTATGCTGAGAGACCGTACAGAAGCCCCTAATAGTTTTTTTTATTTTTATTCTTGTCTTTAAATAATGGTGAAAAGGTCGCTCCACAGAAGAAGAGATTCGTGATGAGATAATGAAGTCTTACCACACCTCTGATGCCCCCAAGGCTTAATAATCAGGTCATTTAAATTCTCTTTGTTGTAATTTGTCCACAGATGGATGTTCAGAATCTGTGCTTGGTAAATCCATTATTTGTGATGTTTCAGGCTTGTGGAGATCTGTTGCTTATCTAAAACAGAAAACCCCGAGGAGGTGTAGAAGTGTCATTTCTCACTGCTGCTGGGCTTGATTTTGGTGTGGAATAGCAAATAGTTTAAACCATTTCCAGTAAGTTTATGTTTTATAATGTAAGAAACTCCTACAAAAATGTATTTGCTTCATCTCAGATTAAATAAAAGTCAAAAATATACATCATCAGTTCATAGTCATACAGTTCATGCTGTTTTTGAACCCTGTAGAGCATCGGCATGCTGTTTGTGGCCTTCCATGGACTTCGACAAAATATTTAAGAGCCCCAGTGCAACTGACCTGAGCATATTTGTGTCTGCATTGAGGGGAGCTTCAAAGCTGTTCTGCAAGGCTCCAGACCAAAAGAAAAAAAGTAAAGAACCATTGGCTCCTATAAGAAAACTTGGGCGCACATACTTCTTTTTAGGTACCACAGAATGTATTATTTCATTTTATTTTATTATTAATATTTTTGTTTATGCCTCTATCTTTATTTTAATCCATCTTGTGGATGACCTCATGAAATAAGGTCCACTTGAAGTGGGAACAAAATGTCTTTTTCAACTTGAAATATAGTCACAAAGACCTGTTCATCATTAAACAGTCTGTGGTGAAACTTTTTCTTATCAGTGAATCTCTCTCCATCTGATTAAAGATAACAATGGAGATCGATCCACGATGTGTCGGAACGAGATCTTGGCACATCCTGCTTGGTCTGTGCCCATGCCTTAGGATCATTCTGGCACATCTACTTGGAAAACACCTACCACTGGGGTTTTAAGAAACATGTCTCCTCCAAACAGAAAACACTCATTATATAAATCAACAGAGGGGAGTCAAATCACAGCCCTTAAAGAAGCGTGCTTCTTCTATGGGGCAGCCAACATCTTGTATCAATTCAGGTAATGCATGCAAAGAATGCTTATTGTCTGATGTTTTTCCCTCTGGAAGTGCATATGCACACACTGCAATGGTGGAGTGCTCCCAAATATGCATTTCCCACAGTGAAGATCATGGGCAAAATGAGAAAGGAGAGAGTCGGATCTTTTCATACCACTTTTCCCAGCCTGTGTCCTTTTCTTCATTATTGAAAGGTGGGTTCTGCATGATAAAAAGATAAGTTCAACACTGGCCCTAAAAACTTGCTGGTCTTGAATAGAGCTGGGAGCAGTGCAGCTTTAAACAATGTGATGACATTGCATGATATTTCTGTATATGCCTAAATGGAAATCACATGTCCTCTAACTGTATGTGTGGCTGCTAGCATATCACTCTCCTACTAATCAGGGTCTGCAAAACAGCAAGGCAAGGTCTTTTATATAGCAGCACATTTTTCACACAATGGTCATTCAAAGTGCTTTACATAAAGAAAAAACACTGATAAAAGTAACAGGAAGCCAGTGTAAGGACCTGAAGACTGGTGTGATATGCTCAAATTATTCTACTTCTAGTCAACATGCTGGCAGCAGTGTTCTGGATGAGCTGCAGCTGTCTAATAGTCTTCTTGGGAAGGCCGGTAAGAAGACCATTCACAATTTCTGAGAGGCACATGAAGGGTGAACTCCCCCTCACACTGCATTACATTAATGCAGTCAGCTAATTTATGAGAATTCTCTCGCAAGACAATGGATTTACTCATGCTGGTTTCAGTATAGCAAAACAGGGAAATGCAATATCTATTACTTACAGATTTGGGAATACAAATACATGCCAGCTCCACTAGGAGTATGGCATCCTCATGAATTATGGAGCGAAGAGGGCATTCAGAGACAGTTATGTAGTGGCAGTGGTGCTCTTTAAATAATGTTTCCAGGTTTTAGAATCTTGTCTTCACTTCCATAATATTCCTGCGTGTGTGTGTGAGCAGATCAATCACTGGCTATACACCAGTGCCTCTGAAGGTGTAAAGGAAGTGGAAGGACCAACAGGGACCAACAGACTTGGCACCCTGGGACCACAGGGACTTGGGACTGCTGTAAAAACATGATGGGCCTTATTTTATGGCCTGAGGTGCAGACTTTAGCTCAGTTTTGTACAGACGTCACACACCGGAAACTGGACATAGTGGTGTATTCATTAAAAATTTAAATAAAAATTATATACAAATTTTCAGTTTCACACACAAACCTATTGTTTCGTGTCTTAGGACATCAATGTATCACCAGGAGCCACAGGGTTTACATTTGGTTTTGTCTGGGCATGTTTTTTCACTCTCACCGACTGTACCCACTGACTTGCATTATATGACTGACAGACTGCAACAGTTTGGAGTTAAAAATCATTGTTTGTGTTCTACTGAAGAAACAGTCACCTACATCTTGGATACCCTGGGGTAGCACCAAATCGGGTGAACTATCTATTTAACAATTTTAAGGAAATGTTTTATAATGTAATTTTTATATTTAACATTTTTATGGAAACCATGAAACTTTTTTTAATTCTTTGATGAATATAAGTTCAAAAGAACAGCATTTAGTTTAAGTAGAATGTTTTGTAACAATCCACAGGTCTTTATAGTCACTTCCGATCAATGTATCCTTGCTAAAAATTAAAAGTATTAATTTCTTTCAAATAGATAAATAAAAATTGTTTTCTATCTTTTAAGCAGAAACAGGTTTCCATGATTAGTGAAATGTTGATTACTTTAACTGTACAGTACCTTCTGTCCTGGAGGGCCTCAGGTCCCTGAAAGGAGAATAATAAAAAAAGTTAGAATGTACCTAAATAAACCAGAAGTAAACTAAACCAGACCAAAGCAGCAGAGCACTGTGATGTGCTTTACCACTTTCTGCCAAATAACTGAGTGTTACTGTATTTTTTGGTTTAAAACAATAATGATAACAATAAAAAAGTACATAAAATACCAAGCCACAATATAATTTTCCAGTATATTAAACAAAAGAAGCAAAAGAAAGTAGCAAGCCTTAAATCGAAGTCCAAAAATAAAAGCCATTTCATTGCCTGATTGGTTTAAGAATAGAAAATTGTTGTTTCTGTTGTTGATTGGCAGGCAAACAAACCAGTAAAAATATATTTTTATACTCCTTTGCTCATAGAGAGATTGCACATGGCACTGGATATAGAAATACCTTATCTCCTTCAGGCTGTTTATTAGGATTATGCTTTAATATGGAAAACTAAGCAATGATTAAATCTTAATCATTGGTTAAATTTATTATTATACTAGATAAAACGTCTGCCTATATATATATATATATATATATATATATATATATATATATATATATATATATATATATATATATATATATATATATATAGTCTTTTCTCTTTATGTGTGAAACGTAATGTAGAAAATTTCATATTTCGAAAATTTTGTAATACATGGCTTTATATTCTTTCATTTATACATTTTATGTAGTATTATATAAATGTTGTATATTTGTTTATTATTGCATTTTTTTATTATTGTGTAGAGATGTTAAACATAACTAAATAATGAAAAGATTTACCACCTGATTAGCACAACAAAGCTTTGGCCTAACAGATATATTAAATTGTTATGCAAAATAATAATCACAACAAAGCATTGCCATGGCAGATATATTTAACTGTTATGCAAATAAGCATCACATCAGGTCATAAAAACATGAATAATATGAAGCCTAGATTTGCCCTCAGATACTTGGCAATGTGACAGGTGTTGAATAGAGGCACAAAAGCACATTACAGGGCTCTGCTCTGAGCTGTGAAAGGGCACCATGCCTCCTTGCTCTCCTAGCATAAACAAAGCCAAAACACATGCTTATCTGGCTTAGCAGTAAGGGTGCTTGGCTTGCTACAGCAGTGCTCACTGCACCAGATCCAAAAGCTCCTTTGATTATCCCTCTTTCGAGCAGAACTGTGCAACCTGTTGGCAGGTCTTTATTGGTGTGCCTGTTCTACCTTTTGGTAAATCAGAACTACACAAAAATAAAGTTTATCCACTAATGGCTGTTAAGAAATAGTTGATTTTTTTCAGAATGCTTGTAACTTTAATTGAAAAAAGGGCATTGCATTAACAGCGCTTGTGTTTTAGGGGCTGAGATTTCACACACATTTTTATTATTCCATTTCAATAATCTATATATATCTTTCAGACTTCACTTCACTTTAATTCATTTGATTTTGCTTTACAAAATTACAAAATCATTAATCGTTAAAATTCATCAGAATATTCAACATTGCACAGAAAGTACAGGAATAGCGTTAGATGTCACGCATAGCGTGGTTGTATTAAAGATGTATGGCGAAGAAGTAAACATAAAAATCATTTAATTCAGGATTAACAGTAATCACGACAAAGGAATACAATAAACTCATGACATATAAAGACCAGGAAAACAAAGATAATTAATTAACACTGGTGGTAATGATGAAAATAATTAACTAAATGAGAGCAAGAAAAACCAAATAAGGAAACACAGGAACTGAGCGGGAAACAAGCGAATGAAACAAACACACACAGAGTCTGTGACATTACTACCCCTTATAACACTACAATATCCAACAGGAATTGTGGGTAGGTGCCCTAGAGGCCATAGCAGATCAGGAGTCTCAGGAGGCCATCCTGTTTCAGGACTCTCAGGGAGCCATAGTGGATCAGTAGTCTCAGGGGATCATAGCGGTTCAGGACTCTCTGGGCCATGCTCGGGAGCCATGGTAGAAAAGTACAGATATCAGGGGAGCAATGGCAGAGCACTGAGCTCAAGGACCACCACTTTAGCCCATAAGCCCACCCATCCCTGCCTCCCCAAATGTTCTCTGGGAAGTTCCGTGAACCAGGGCTCTGGAGGCCACTCTGGAGGAGCAGGCTCTGGTGGCAAAGGTTGGCACAGGAGGGTGCTCAGGAGAAGTGTGAAGCTGGCTGGGACCAGTGGAGGCTCAGAAGACTTGGTTAAGGTGGACGGGACCAGCTGAGGCGCACAAGACAAAGGGAGCTGGGACGGGACCAGCTGAGTCACAAGAGTGAAGAGCCGTGAAGTCAAGAGGAATTGCCTCCTGGGACAGGTTCAGGGCATGAAGGTTGCACTGAGGCATGGTCACTTCAGGGTGCACTGGAAGCATGGTCCGTGTAATGTCCTTTTGGCTTGCCATAGGGACCACGGGTAGGCTTTATTGGCCTGCAAATGGTGGCAGGTGCCATAAGGAATTAAGGAAACACAGGAACTGAACGAGAAACAGGAGAACGAAACAAAAACACAAAGAGTCTATGACACTAGAGTATCTATGCTTTATCTCCATCTACTGTTAGTTACTCAGGTGGTGCAAGCAGATGTTGACAAAGACTAAAGCAACAAGAAGAGCGAGACATATAAAACAACAACAGATTTTCAAAAATACACTAAATAATAAGTACATATTATAATTATCAGGGCCAGTATATATATGTAAACAAAGTTGGTTGCCTTTTGACACTGCACAGTATTGTAATTGCACTGTAATCTAAACACAGGCTTATATTAACCAAACTGTTTAATTTTACCACAAAATGCAAAATGTAAATGGCATTTTTTTCTAATAATACATTTATCTATTTAATAATGCATATAATCTCCTTTTTGGTGGATCCCTGTTTTCTGTCTATATTTCCTGTTCTTTCTCTCCTCAGTTGTGGAGGCTGCGGCCTTTTGTGTAAATTTATGACTTTAGTATTCCTAGCTAACTTACATAATTTTCCATGAAATGTTTCTCATGCAGAGATATGTTGTGTGTGCAGCACATGTCTGTGTGACAGCCTGCAGTTTTTCCATGTGATGAGGGAATATTACTGTATCTACTGGTTTTCTGATTTAGGTATGATTACATGTGTCCATATGTCCAGTTTACACTGTAATGATGCTTGGAATCTTGTGCTACACCACAAATCAGTCTGTTTTGAAATAAAAAATTAAATGCTGAGAGATGCTGAGAGATAAGCAGATGTCTGTGTAAAAAGATCATATATGGTGTTAAAAAATAAAGGATTCAGCGGATAATAAGCAATTCTGTTTTTATTTAAGCTTCATTAGATAAGAGGCGAGTTCAAAACATTCTCTTGAGTTTTTTGCTGTCAGGGACTATAGTGGAAACACTGCAATTCAATACATATATTTTTAAATGAAAAATTTAAATATATAATTTAGGGGTGTCACACCAAGGAACACTTTAGTGGTTCTAAATAAATTAATTATTGAAATGATTCTGAAACAAAATGTACAATTGTCTCATGACCAGACATGGATTCAGTGGAGGCATCAATCTACAGAACTTTCTGTCCAGCAGTAATGGTCATATGGACCATCAAGAGGAACAGGTGCTGGCTATGGGACAGCGGTAGCTCTGGTAGCCGAGTGTCCAAGCTCATCACCCAGTTACAACTGTTGAGATCGCCCACTTCACCACCCATGCTGCCCATTTTCCCTAAGACCAACAATCAATATACCCCAGCCTGAACCTCGCCTACCTACGCCAGAGAGGCATGGTGGTAAGCGCAATATGTGTAGAGCCTTTCTAACAGAGTGACGTCACTGAGGATTCAAACGTGGCATTTGTATTGATTCTGCTGTCAGGAATGGCTGCTCTGTGAGGACTGCAGTCTGGAAGAACCAACATTTGTGATGCTCCTGGTTCCACCGCCTGATAAAAGCTGTCTTTGACCGCTCCGTTCCTGATTTTCTGCAGGAACATAGGAATGTTTCAGATTATTCCATTGACTTCCGGACTCTGGTGGCGGATTGTAAGTTTAACGAGGAGGAGCAGTGGGACATGTTCCTGTATAGGCTGCCTGATCACATTCAGAAGGAAATATTCATTTAAGGGACTTGTGGACATCAGAGCCAGTGTGCTCAGAATCAGCTACGTATGGATTTTGCCAAGTATTCCCCTGCAGGTACAGAGAGTACAGTCAGCCATTCCTCCCACATAGAGGCCATGCAGGTGAGGAGTGCTTTCCCGGGAGGAGAAAGAATGTCGGGGAAGACATGAATTGTGTTTGTACTGCCGAGCTGTGGAACATTTCCTGACTGAATGCTAGGCAAAAAATCAAGCCTGACAGTAGGTTTAAGGCTACTGTCATGTAGAGCATGGCTTAACAAACTCTCATCCAGTACTCAATCAATATTTCTCATTCTCTGGCAGATGGGATTATATGCCTTCTTCTTCTCCAGCAGAGGAGGGTTTTTGGTGCGCAAAGAAGGATGGCAACCTCGCATTGACTACCAAAGTTTGAATAACATTATGGTAAAGAATACCCATACTTTGCTGTTGATGTAGCAGGGGGCATCCATCTTCACAAAGTTGGATTTATGTAAGGCAAGGTCAGGCAAGTGCTCCAAAGGCTGCTAGAGAATCGGCTTTTTGTCGAGGCAGAGGAGTGCGCATTTTATGCACAGTCAATTCCATGTTTGGGTTACAGTGTGTCATCCAAGGGAGTATGCATGGATCCCGTTAAGGGAAATGCTGTGGTGGATTACCAGTGTCATCCATGGGTCTTCCAGTTAAGGCAAGGCTTTGGAATTTGGTCCAATTCTTGCCTGACATACATTTCCAGCTGCTGAAGAGTTTCTGGTTGACTTTGAGGATTTTGGTTTAATTATGTGCCAAATGTTTTCTACAGTTGAAAGATCTGGACTGGCCGGCGAATGATTTAGCACCCAGACTCTTCTATTATAAAGCAATGCTGTTGTAATAGCTGAAATATCATCTGGAGTAAAGCATATGTTGCTCTAAAACCAGTAATCATAGTACCTTCCAAAACATATGCAAGCTGCCCATATTGTATGCACATTCACCCCCATGCCATCAGAAATTCTGGCTTTTGAACTGAACGTTGATGACATGCTGGAAGGTCTCCTCCTCTTTAGCCCAGAAAAACAGCCTTCGAGATTTCTGACAAGAATGTCAAATTTGGACTCATGACAACAGAACACTTTTCCACTTTGATACAGTCCATTTTAAATGAGCCTTTACACACAGGACAAGACAGTGCTTCTGAAATATGTTCACATATGGCTTCCTTCTTGCATGATTTTTAAATGCTTTAGTTGGCATTTGCAGATACGGCAGATTTGTTTTCCAACAGTGGTTTCTGGAAGCATTACTGGGCCTCTTTAATAATGTCAACGTCTGAAAGCCCAAAGACCAAAGGTATCCAACAAAGGTCTTTGGCCTTATCCGTAAAAAATAGAAATTTCTGCAGTTTATCTGAAACTTTTTCTGATGTTATGCATTGTAGATAATGAGATTTGCTAAGCAATTTGACATTGAATAACATTTTTTTTTAAAGTATTGCACACCTTTTTAAGCTTTTACAAAATGAAGAGCCTTTGCCGATCTTTACTTCTTAGATACTCTGCCTCTCTGTGACGTTCCTTTGTATGTTACAGACTTGATGTCAGTTAACTTAATTAGTTGCTAGATGTTGAATATGAATATATTCACAGACGAATATTTTCAATATTTCAAAAAGTGTTACAACCGTGCTGCACCTCAAACTGATTTATTTTATTTATTAAATAAGACCTAATAGCCAGCATAACACTTGTGAACATGATAAGTATAGCATTTGTAGCATACTAGTAAAGACAAAGTAAAATGTCAGTGTTCAGCATTAGCACAGTTACAGCTAATTAAGAATGTGATTTTAGCTCATGTAGCCATAGCCTAACCACAAGAATCTGCATAATTAAAAAATATAAACTCTTTTATCAAATGTATCAAATATGTAAAGTGATTAAAATTGACAGAAAATGACTGATTTAAAAAAAAAATTATTGTTCTGCTTTATTTTATTAAAGCTTAAGTAAACTGACTAAACTACTAAAATTCCACTAAATATGTGCTGTATACAACAATGACATAATGATACTTATGATAATTAAATATTATTATAAAATGATCAAATGGAAGCAGCCCATGCTCATCTGGACATTTAACCTCTGAAACAGAAACAGAAAAGTTAAATTTTTTTACTTTTTCCTTTTGACAGCCTTCCATTCAAATAAAAATGGGTATAATTTATATTAGTCTCTTTCTTTCTCTGAGCAACTTTCTCATTTTGGAACAGTACATTGTGTTTTTTTTTTTTGAGAACTGGAATTGGAGTAATTTGGACATAAAACGTTTATGCAAAAATGTTTTAACATAAAATATGCTGTTACAAACTGCCACTAATCAGTAATGAAATTGATTTGGTTGTTGATAGGGACAATAAATAGGGAAAGTTAATAGACAGCTTATAGGCAGCTTAATAAATGAGAGGCAGCTTTTCTGAATAACAGCATCTACTTACAAAAATAGATTAGGAGATGCAGAAAGTGTTATAAATGATTTATTAAAGCGTTTACACAGCAGGTTTTGAATACTTTGTAGTGTGTACTGCAATGTAAAGGCTGACAGGTGAGTGTTAGACAGATGTATTCTCTGACACACATATTACTAGTAATTTATTAACCATCTACCAAGGATATGTTTGATTATTTCATGACATGCTATTTTTTTTTATGACTCATAACTTAAATAGCATATTACGTAATCATTTGTGAACATATAGTCGTGTTTTGTAAATTGCCATTTAATCATCATCTAATTGTAAATGATTTATAACTTAATCTAAAAAACATATTATACATTCATAAACATATTAACATATCACTTATTATTCATCTACACATAGTTATGCTTTGTAAATGATTACATGATTAACTAATCACTTATAAATGCCTTACAAGTGGATGTTATTATAAAGTGTTACCCATGTGGTCTTCCTATTATTTTCCTATTATTTCTATTATTTTCATGCAGCTGCACACAAATAATTTTTTGTGCAGGCTACATACAAATAAAAATGTCATACATGTCATAATGGATAGTCATTGCTTGTATCAGAATTAGCCTAGAGTTAGGCTATTTTGTCATGCATAAGCAGATCTGTTTGTTCTCTAGAGATGCATTTAGTCTGTACGCAAACTTAGACTCTGATGTTTATTATGTTTATTGGATCTTTTCCCAAAAAAATGCATATTATTCATTACGGCGACTGTTTTTCCCATTGTTATACCTGCAAAGTGAATTTGGAAAGGTGCACCTGTGCCATGTGCTTTAGACCAAGTGCTTAGATTGTTAAATATAGGCACTGCATGCTAAATGTAAATACAAGATACTTACCATTTGACCAATCTCTCCTGGCATTCCAGGGTCTCCTGTGAGAGATATGATAAATATAGTACTCAACATCTGAAATGGATCAAAATCTTTAATCAAAATTGTTCTAAAACCAAAAATGTGTTCCTGTCTTCAGGTTATTTCATATATTAGATATATTTTTGAATATGCTATAGGGTTGATTGTTACAGAATGTTTTGGGTTACTTGACTGCATCCCTGTTCCCTGAAAAATCGTGATTGATTATTTCAATAATGGTGAGGAGAATATTCCTTGGTTGTGAAGCATGTGTATGAAATATGCCAAGAATTGGCTTAAATAACCTTGATAGGTGATGTCGTTTGATTATGTGCATCAGAGGGATGTCAATAGACATGAAACATACACTCATCTTCAGAGTGATACCAGATCTGAGATCCACACAATGGTTGGTCAACAGGGTGCAAGACACTTGCTGACATACCTTGGCCAGGACTCCTGGGAGCACAGTGTTCAGTGGAAATGCATAAAGATGTAACCTGGCCCACATATGGGCCATTGCATCCAGATCCAGGGAAGCTGGAAGCAAGATAAACCCACATCCTTGGCTCTTTCTGAAGAAGCACTAAGTAAGCTTCAGCAGTGAGTGCAAGGTCATCACAATCTGGGGTGGACACATTTAATTTCACGCAATTATCGTCAAATGATTGATTGATTACAGAGACGGTCTCTGCATTTAATAATACCTGATTTTTCAATCTCGTCATTATACATCCCTATCATTCTATTCTCCTATTTGATACTATTTAGTGCTTTCATAAAATATATAAATAAAAGTGATTGATTGATTGAAAGAAAATGAGAGAGCCTTGAGCAGAGCACTCTGATCGAAGTGATTGCCTGGACAGCAAATTTTCTCCCACATTTATCCGTCCCAGAATGTGCACTGTGTGGCCAATTATTAGGCAAGTTTAAATTCTGTAAATATTTTTTTCCAAGAACATTTTACCTATCCCAAACCACGTCAATCTTAATAACTACTATTTGTTTTGTATTTAATCATATACAAGTAATATGTAAGCTCCTAAACTTACTGATAGATTCTGGAAGATGAATTCTTCAAATAGTGGTTCAAGAGGATGTAATGCTGTTCCTTCAAGAGTCACTCACAACTTAAATGTCCTTATCCGTCTTAATTGTCTTAATTGATTTCACAACACATGTTAGTCTTATTAAGTGAGGGCCATTTTTTTAAATTTTGTATCTAATGAGAACCTGACACACTGTACTTGTGAAAACTCCAGGAAGGTTGCAATTCTTGAAAATTATGGTGCTGGAGACTAGATGGCACCTGATGGTTTCTTACCTAATGCTTAACATTAACCCCTAATTCTTTTGCAGTTAATATGTGTCTTTTCTTCTCCACTTATTTCTTCTGACTCTGTTGATCCAATGAGCAATTCACTGCCCAGTGGTAATTCCTCCATGGGGCGGAGCAGGTGGTAGAGGAGACAGAGAGGCGGAGAGCTGAAGAGCCAGGTTGACACAGAGGAGCTGGAGGGCCTAGGCGATACCCTGGCACCGGGCGAGACGGGAACAGGAAGGACACGGTGGAGTCGGAGCGACAGAGTACAGAGGTAGAGCCGGGGGGGATGGAGGAGCCTGACCCCTCACCCTCAAAATTTCAAAATGAAAGTATATGTCAATAAGATCATTCTTTGATAACCAATCCTCGGATTTGATATAATAAAACAATCAACCCAATGAAATCGTGGGATGTCATAGGCAGATGACGTCATTGGCCAAGAAGCATAAAAACATGTGGAATGCTGCTGGCTCCTGCTTCTGTCAAATCTCAGCCAACGAGACCCCAGATAACACCACACCACTTGTTGAGTGCACTCTGACTCCTAACCTGGGCAGGAGACCAGATGACCTATAAGCTATATCGTTGGCATCTAATATCCACCTGTTCAAAGTGGAAACCCTTCTTAGGGGACTAAATGATCTACTAAGGGAACCAGTCTCTCAAGACTGGTCTCTGATGGTAATAGAGGGTCTATCTGGTTGTTGCAATGCAGTGCGCCAACAGAGGGTGCCATGGCTAGATCCCTGCACAAGCCCAGTGACGAGTTTCTGAGTTCTGCTACTATGTCGGGCAGAAGATACTGAGAGTAACGCTTGCCGGAGATGCCCATGCTCTGTGCTGCCTCTCGAGCTGGAGAGTAGCAAAGAAGGAACCGCTGAAATGTTGCAGACTGTTTACACGGTGTCTGTCAACCAACACTGTCAAAGTGTGCAGACACGCACCAGCCTGTAGTTCATAACGGCTTCAAAGGCAGAGACAGAGCCTTTAAGGATGATGCTGCTGCGGGCAAAAGATTGCCCAAGATTCCAAGATCTCGACACCTCGGTGTGGAGCTCCCAGAGCTCCTCACACTGGGGCAATGAGGAGAGCACAGTCTCTTAATCCTTAGATGACGAGAGAAGCAGTGCCGCGCTGCCCTGGTGGGGGGGAAGTAGCTGCAATGCAGGCTTCCTCACCCGGGCAGGCACTGGAGCCCAAGCGAGAGGAGTGAGATAGGGACTCGCCCGTCTCAGACTTCTTT
Organism: Puntigrus tetrazona; assembly: GCF_018831695.1. Taxonomy (NCBI): domain Eukaryota; kingdom Metazoa; phylum Chordata; class Actinopteri; order Cypriniformes; family Cyprinidae; genus Puntigrus; species Puntigrus tetrazona. The sequence goes on along the minus strand of NC_056705.1, from coordinate 33,444,771 downwards.
TTGTGCTCAAGCTCTAATTGTGATTCCTTGAGCACCGTCAGCGCTCGGTGACAGAAAGCTGGAGTCCACCTCTGCCTGGTAAAACAGAAAGCTGAAGTCAGCAGCATTCCACATGCTTTAATGCTTCCTGGTCTATGACGTCACCCACCTATGACGTCCCACCATTTAATTGGGTTGATTTCACACACGATTCAGAGCCATCATGCTGGAAGGCGTTCACTAAAGCGTCGTCAACACAGCTTGAGTTTGTGAGAAGGAACAACTGAACATCTAACATCTCACTGGTGATTGCTAACCCCCAAAACACCAGCGGTGGCAAAAGTTGTACAGTGATCCCCAAAGGGTGCCAGGAAGGAGAACTTACTTTCCGCTGGAGTTTTCTGTGGCCCTCCCCAAGGGGACACATCCATTGTACTGGGAAAAGAAAACCCGAAGCATGTGAACAGGAAGTGAATCGCTGTGCTCACTGGGGCCACCATCCAATGCAAATACTCATGAGAGTCCTTTTTAGAGACGACTTTAGAGAGAGTTTTACTTTCACATGATACTGCCGTCAGCATGAGACACACACACAATGTGGTCTCTGAAGACAAAGAAACCAGAAGATGTGTATGTTTAACATATATTTATAATCTATAAAATATATTTGCATGTAATCACCTCACATCACCTACAGAGGTTATTTAAACCAATTCTTGGCGTGTTTGACACACATGCTTCACAACCGGTTGAAAAAAGAATGTCCTTTTCAATGTTATTGAAACAAAGCATCGAGAGTAGGGGACCTACTTTTTGGACTTTTAAGGGAAAGAAAGTTTCTGTGTCACACACCAGAAATCTTCATGACTTTCAATTTGAGACTGAATTCTATTTGTAAGATATTGGAAGAAATGGACCGAATACTGTAATATAAACAATTACTGATTGTACAAAATGTGAAACAATGTAACCCCCCCAAAGTTTTCTTTTCTGTTTGATTTGCTTTTCTATTCTTGATGTCTTGTTTTGTATTGTCTAATTATTTGTTGTTAAATCATTTTGTTGTAAAAATGTTTTATAAAAATAAAAAAAAAAAAAGAAATCTTCATATTGTGTCATTATGTGACATAATTCATAGTGAAATTCACAAAAACAGACACTCAAAAGATTAAAATACATCAGTTTCAAAGAAATTAGTAACAGAAGTGACAGAATAATGCAATGATCTTGCCTGGAGTAAATACAATATAGAGCCCTTCATATTTTGACACTCTTGCCTTGGTCTGAATGAACAATTGAAAGTCCTGGTACATTTGTAAGCAGGATCTTTCAACATGCTCTGCTTTTGGAGATACTTACAGGGAGGCCTGGAACTCCCGAGGACCATCTTTTCCTGTGTCCCCTGGGGTCCCCTGGGGCCTGGAGGACCTGGAGGTCCAGGAGGCCCTGGGGCCCTGCTTGACCCTGGTCACCCTGTGAAAGTAAAGTTGTAAATATATGAAACATTATTTTAATAGTTATAAATAAAACATACATAAATGTTTGTATGCAGTTTAAGGGGAAAAGACTGAAAGGTCAATGCAAAGTTGTATACTCATAGTTGTTATCTCACTCTATTAAACAACATTAAAAAAACCCCAGTATATTTCAAGTAAAATCTAAGAATTCTCATCTGAACTTATGTCATTTTCAAGAACAATTAGGTCAAACTAAGTTCATGTGGAGTCAATGAGTTGTCAAAGCAAACTTTCTGAAAAAGGAAAGTTTGTTTTTATAGGAGAGCATGCAGGACATAGGTCTTATTTACATACTGAACTAAACGACACTCTCTGCAGCATTGACATCATGGGGATGTGCAATAACAATATTGCTCTGCTTGCATATTTCAAAGTATACTAGGGCCTTCAGTCTACAGATGTAACATTTACTTTTGGTATTAATCCAGTCAATTACTGTGATGATTCCCTTTCACAGTTTTGGAGAATAATTGCTTTAAATCATTTCCAATTTTTTCCTACCATATCTTAGACGAAGTATAAAAAAATAATCATGTATATGAAGACCTTTTTTTATTTATGCAAAGCTTTAGTGCTAGATTTGATGGGAACCAAAGACCATCTGTCTGAGTAAATGGAACAATAACATTTTGATTTATACATAATTGTGTTTACAGATGACTTATTCTGTATATTTTCTCTTTTAACAGAAAGCTCATACAGGTCACTAACCAGAATTCCACAACGAAGGCTTAGAAATTTACAGCCTCCTCATTTTTGCCGCCCTAACCGTAGAGGTTCTTTATGGTAACTCTATAGAATGCTGTTCTGTCATCAATACATAACTTCACAAGAATAGTTATGCAATACTAGCCCTCTAGTAGCTAACTAACAAGAAACTGATTAATGAATTATCAAGCAATAGTGCTTAGTCAAGTGTGGTAGTTTACTATTGGCTCATAGGCAACTACTACTTTTCGTACCTCCTAAAGAGCTTCAGATAAATACTGAATACAAAGTATTAACAAATCCTTCAAACGAAATTACAAATTATATAGATCATTATTCTAAAGTGAATAACATGATAACTTTATACTAATTATATCATGAAATCATTGTAAGCTTTGTAAATGTTCTGTAAAGTACTGAATAAGAATGACTCAAGTGGTATACTTAGTTACTGATTATTAGGAACTCTATTCTAAAGTGAAGATTACAATAACACCCTAGGAATATATGAAGTCATTGTAAACTTTTGAGGTTTCCCATTACAGTAATTCCTTAAGAAGGATGTAGTAACACTTAAGTCATCCAAAACCCTAAATATATCTCAAATGTTTACTATGGCTTCAGTCAATATTAGGGAGTTATCATGCTTTTCAATTTAGAATACTGTAAATAATTAAGTAAATAAAGTAAATAATTCTGAAGGGTTGGGTTATACTTACTACTAATAGTAGTGTAACTAGTAGTACTAAGATAATAAATTAGTAGTTGGTTACCATGACGTTCAATTTAGCATTAATTCTTACTGTTGCATTAATTTTACTAGTTACTAGTCCAGCTGAGCTCTGAGATTAAAGCGCTGAAGAATGGAAGCAAATGCTGGACCAAATATGAAAATCCCAGTCTAATGGAGCAGTGAGAAAGAGAACAGAATGAGGACAAGCACTACCTTAATGAGTCGGCGTTTAATGAGTTGCTGATCAGCAGAAAGAAAGCCATGATTTATCTTAGGGAAGACCATCTGAGCAGGTGTGAGGTCAAAAGAGGTTGGAGGTCAAAAGTGAGAGAAGTTGGAGAGGAGAGTTGCATGAGGTCCGGGAAAGAGGAAGAGAAAAGGGAATAAAAAGGGTACAAAAAAAGATTACATTCAAGTAGTTGTTGTTGAGTCAGAGAACCCAATCCAGTACCTTCATGCATTAGTAAAAGTTGACATGTTTTTCATGGTGGCAGCAATGGATGTCTTGACTGCCTTTGGCAAAGCCTGTAATTACCACTTCATGGGTGCTAGCTCACCCACTCTGAGAGACCCAATTTAAAAAAAAACCCAAAAAACTTAACAAAACCATGTCAACTTCTACTGACTGAAAGCACTTTCATCAGAGGGTTTTTTTGAGCCAAGGCAGACTACAGGAACTGCACATGCTGAAACCCATCATGCAGATGTATCTGTCTTTGTCAGTGATATAAAAAGGGGGCACCTATAATTACAAAATACATAAGATAAACAAAATAGACAAAAAATATTCTGACTAATTGACTATAGATTCAATTATTGCACAATATGGCCCAAATATTATATGTGTGATTCTGGAGATTTAAGTATGAATCATATTTTTGTGGTTTCGGATTGGATTTGTGGTAAACCAAAGATATCAGTTTTAAATACATCTAAGAATTTTAGTTTAGCTTTTAATGTGTCTCTCTTGAATTATTAGCTTCATAGAATCCAAGCAGACAGTGGTCAGACTATTTGGTGGTTAGAAAATGTGACTCTTGTTTGAAATTAATCACACTTCACTGGTTTATTATGGGAAAGAAACAGTTACTCTGTTGTGAATACATAAATTCCCGTCACCACACTGCATAATAATAACACCACTGGAACTGAGTAAGAGGGTCATAATGAGCAAAAGTTTTTTTTTGATTGGTTGGAATGGATTTATCAAACACAACTGTGTTTGGGCCAAATCTGTCACTGCATAGGCATAGGGGACAAATGCACTGTTGACACATCTCAGAGTGTGCCATCCACAGAGTCTGCCTTGGCCATTTGGCTACGCCAACAAACCTTCACAGTCAGGATTTGATTGCTGTGTAATGCAGCCAGAGTGGGTAGACCAGGAAGTCCCTGGGGGCAAACAGCACAAATATGGCACAATACAAATACAACACAGCATGACAATAAAAGCCATTCACAAGAGTACTGCATCAGTTTTGCAAGAGTGTGACTCAAAACATCAAGTTTAAAAGGTTTTCTTTTTGACAAAGAGGCTTTCACACACTGCTCTGCTATAATGCAAAATTAATTTTGATTTGATTTCAGCAAAGCGCTTAGCTAAAAACAGATAGGTATTTCTTAATCATTTACTTTGGATTTGTGCTCTCGTTTTTTGTGCGCTGATATGTTTGTAGTCTTGCAAGATTTGCTATTTGATGCCTAATATCCTAATCAAATTACTGAATATTTTGTAAACCATGTAGCCTTCTCTTTTTCTTACTCAATGGAATGCAAACAACAACAGCAAAACAATGCATCAGTTAAAATGCAGGGGAATACCATAATAAATATTCCATCCCATCATGTTATGGGAAGTAATTTGAATTACATGGCTCATTTAGTAGATGGACATGAAGGAAACCACTTTATCCTCTGTTTTGGTACTCAAAGCAAAAGCACTTGCAAACAAAATTACTGACAAAATAAAGTAGTTATAATACAAGTAATGAGTTCTTTAGAAACGACATCTCTCTGTGGCATACTGTCATTTATAAATGTTGCTTAGAAAATTGCATGTAAAATACAATATGAATGTCCAACCAATTAAATTTTATTTTAATGATGCCAAATGATGTCCCCTTCAACTAGTAAAAAAAAATATTTTTGTTAGTAGTAAAATAGTAAAGGAGACATTAGCACATGTTAGGTCACATGCTTTCAAGAGCCCATAGTGTGCAAATTTTTTAACTGTGCATCCAAATGTGTTGTAAAAAGTTTTTTGTAAAATTTTTTTATGAAGCCTGTATTTATAATATATTATAAGGGTATTTCTAAGACATTCCAATAAATGTGAATTGTATTATAGAAAACCTTACAATGTGGTATATCATCAATAAAAGCAACTATAATTGATTATAATACTTCTATATTTGTGATTATAACTTTTAAGAATCCGATTATTTGTAACTGTTATGATGAGGCACCCGGGTCGCTAACTTCGAGCCACCAGAGGGAACCCTCGTCGGAGTAAATCCCATCATGCTCCTTCTCTGTGCCATAGTGGATCCTTAATGGATCCTTCTTAGTCTGGTGCTTCATCACAATAACACAAAAATGAACACCATATTAAATCTACTTAATGTATCATGAACAATGTCATATCTCTGATGGATTGACACTGCTTATTTAATATCTGCACAGTACCTTACAACAACTTAGTTGCTGTTAGGTGGTTATAGGTGACGAGTGTTATTTGGGTTTCTTGTTGTTTCCTGTGAGGTTAATATTGAGGCTAATGTGAGCTAGCTTATTCTTTAAACTAAAAAAAATGCAATGCTTATTATATAAGCCTAAGAGTATTAGTAGACTAGGTAAGGTAGGTAGAATATTCAAATACTTGCAAAAGTATCCTACACTCTTTGTTGTTGCTGTCTGTTGAAGATTAATTAAGATAAAGTTTTAGCATATATTTAGCAGACACACTACTAATACTCTAATAAAGGCTAGCTGACATGTAGTTGCAGAGTTACTCATCAACAGCCGTCTAAAGGGTATCATCAAAATTATGAAACTAATACTATATATATATATATATATATATATATATATATATAAATCTTCAAAGCAATATATGAGAAATACAGTCCATCGTAACGTAAATGAATGAATTATGTTCATTATGTATTAGAAATGATCATACTCTAAAAAGCTATAACCACAAATAAGTAAATATTATAACACATTAAAACTGTTCTTATGAATATTCATGAGATGTTTCACATTCAATAAAGTTATTTATAATGCATTATGCATTCATTATAATGCCTTAAGAATACCCTTATAATTTATTATAAATATGGGCTTCATAAAGTGTTTTTTTTTCCTTTTTAAGGCACTTTAATTAAAAACTCAAAAATCTAAAAATCTGAGCATCATGCATAACTGACAAAGTCCTATTATATGATGCATATTTTGTGTAGCTGGCACTACTGACCAGCTTTGGCAAGGATTCATTCCTTTAATTCATGTGTTTTAGGTTCATTTTTGGAAGACTTTTGGAAGACGGAGAGACAAAATCTGTACTTATTACAGAATGTATTGATGAGTGAAATGTCCATAAGGTTGGAGTAATAAAACAAGTTGTTGAGGACCAAGGATAGAAGCAATGAGTGTGTATATCAAGTAGATATTGACTTGTTCGGTCATTATTGAAGCATTGCTGCCTGTCTTTTTGCCAATAGACAGGGGCATCTTTCCTGACCTCTGATTGTTGTATACAATAATGTACCCAAATGCCTGACTTCCACGATTACATATCAGGCATTTGGGTACATTATTGTATGCCGGTTTGAAAAATGTGGTCCATACAACAATCAGAGGTCAGGAAAGATGCCAGTGTCTATTGGCAATACTATACTGACAGGCAGCAATGCTTCAATAATGACTGAACAAGTCAATATCTACTTGATATACATTCAAATACTCTTTAATATAGTCCTCCAGCGATCATGTGCCCTGTTCAAGGGCTGATAACAGTGTTGGCCATTATCCACTTGAAAATCTGCTGGATCGCTGTGTAGTTACGTGTTCTGTTATGGGGTGAATGCGACATAAGATGTGTGGATCCATTTGCAAGGTTTTTAATTCAGAGACTTAAAAGCAGGAACAGTTCAGAATATGGTAAACAGGAACAACACAGGCAAGGTAATGAGTAATCCTAGGACAAGTCTTCAATCGGCAAACAGATTCCAGAGATCTTAACAAAAGGGGTAATCTGTAAACACAAACAATAGCCCAAACAGGGCAAACAGAGTTCAAACAGCAAGAAGATTGGCCAATCTGAAATACACAGGCAAGGCAGGACTAGTCTACACTAAACTAGGAACTAAATAAGACTGGGAATTGGTCACTTAAAGTATCTAGAACAGTGATAAATGCTAAACAATACTCAGCTGCGAAAAAGAGGAAGTCCATGGCTTATGTAGGGTGTGTGATTGGTCACAGCTGTGATTGAAATCAGTGCAATGGATGATGGGAAATGTATTCCATGGTATAGTGTATCAGTTTGTGTAGTGTGAGAGTCAGTAATGTGCAGAGCAGGTGAGCTCTGGTGGTGAGTGAATGGATGTTCATAGAATGGATTCATTACAGAAACACATATCATCCAGATAGTGTTACAATATATCTATATATAACATGAATACCAAAATTCAATAAAAAAAAATCAATTTAAGTTCATTTAAAACATAAAAGGATTTTTCATATGAGCAAAAGTATTGGAACATATTACTGACAGATGTATTTTGTTGCCCAGGTGTGTGCTATAACAGGGATTATTCAGAAAATAAGTAGCAGACTCATTGTCTAGACTCAGTTTCAGATTTGAGGTTTTGCCTGTTCAAACTACAACCAAACGTATGGGGATTCTTCATCATGCAGCAAGATAATGACCCAAAATACACTGCCAAAACAAACATGACTATGCCCATAAATGTACCCATAACAACAAAAGACAATACTTTATTGAACCATTTATGATAAGAAACAAGCTCTTTAAAAGCATTTTTGAAAATCGTCTGTGCAGTCCGCTCGTTTTATTGCTTATTGAGACTAAAATTAGGATTAAAGATGGCGCCTGCGTGTGCGGCCAGCTGTCTGCTCTGTCTGTTGTTTGTGCTGTTACTATCTGTTTTTTCACTTTCAAATACGGTGAACTGATACGACCGAACATGTTAACTTACGACTGCCAGACACCATTAGATATTGGAAATCAAGTTTCAGATCTACCTGATGTTCTCCAGAGCGGATCACACTCTTCTCCGCCACTGATTTACTCCGGCCATTCTGGCCTTCTTGTGCTGACAACGGTCCACTGCTCATTGGAGGAAACGCCGTAGGAGACGTTCCATCAGTACTGTCAACCGACTGTGCCCGCCTCTCTGCTCAAATCCTCACATTCTACACGGGTCTGTGCCCGTGGAGTAAATCATAGCGCTATCCATGTGTTAGATTGTCATTGCCGGCTGCCTAGTGATTCTTTGCCCCTCAACATAGGATTAATTAACACACGCTCTCTCGTCAATAAAACTTTTGTTTTAAATGACTTTGTCTCAAAGGACCTAAATTTTCTATTTATGAACAAAACTTCAAAATTAAAATGAGTGATTCTAGCCTATTTTCTGAGCTTGTACCACCAGATTGCACCTTTTATAACTGTCCTCACCGAAGCAACTGTGGAGGTGGCCTGGCTGTTGTTTTTAAAAAATACAAAAATACAGCACCCCCATCATCTCGACTGCTGTCTATTCATGTTTTGAGATACAACTTATATATGGTATGGTATGTCAAGTTCTTTGTGTTTATATTTACTGTCCTCCCTGTTTTAATAATGAGGGCCTCAGGGGCCTCCTCACTCTCATGGTCATATGTTGGATCTAGTGTTTTCATATGGGATTCGAGTCTCTATTAGTGTAATCAATGATACTGGTTTTTCTGATCATAAATGTGTGCTGTTTTCCGCTTTCTTCCCTGGACCAGCAAAATCTAAATCTGTAGCTTGTTTGAGTCGTTCTTTTACTGTATAGCCCAGTGAAAAATTTGCAGATGCTTATGAAATGGAACACTCTTCACTTTTAAAAAACTCAGATACATTGGATGTGAATTGTCTTTTTAACCATTTTAATCAGAAATGTAAAGCTTTCCTGGATCTTATTGCACCCCTAAAATCAAAACGTAGTATTTCCAAACCACATCCATGGATGAATGACTCGGCTAGGCTTGCAGTAAAGCAGAGCGCAAATGGTGTAAAGATAAGCTACAGGTTTCATATGAAATGTGGCGGGATTCCTTAAACCTATTTCAGAAAGCTGCTAATACTGCCAAATCGAAATATCTCTCTGATCTTTTAGAAGACAATTCTCATATACCTAATGTCATCTTTTCTATTATTACTGAATACTCATGTTGATACTTTCCCCAATGCCTCAGTTGTGTGAACACTTTTGTACATTCTTCACTGACAAAACAGTTTCTTTAAGATCAAATCTGTCCATGGGAAATTGTGCTGAACCTGAGTGATTGGTACAGATTTTCTTAGGATTTTAGACCTTAGTTTAAGTGACGGAAAATAGCTATAGTGACTCCTCTTTTAAAGGAAGCCTTCTCTTGATACTTCCAACTATAACAACTTTAGACCAATCTCTAACTTACCTTTCTTTGGAAAAATTTGAGAAGGTTGTTTTAGCTCAGCAATTTAAATCAAAATAATATTTTTGAAAAGTATCAATCTGGCTTCAGGCCCCTCCACAGCAGAGAAACGGCTTTACTAAAGGTATTTAATAACATTTTGTAGGCCTTGTTACTTCTAGATCATGTTGAAGTTCAGCCTTTGACATGATCAATCATGAGGTTCTACTCTCTAGATTGGAGAATCACGTGGGCCTACATCATACAGTCTAGAAACGGTTTCGCTCTTTTTTTCTTTTTGCAGATGATACACAACTTTACCTTCTATTACAGCAGAAAAATAATGCATCCATAGAACCACTTCTCTCCTGTTTAACTGATTTACATTTTTAGATTAATCAAAATATTCTGGTGTTAAACGATAGTAAATCAGAAATTATTATGTTTCATATAATTATAATCATGTTTCTGACCTTGCACATTGCTTTAAATTTGTTACCTCTTCAGTCTACCTTTGTTATCTTCAAGGAACCTTGGTATTATATTCAACTCGGGTCTGATATTTGAGAAGCAAGTGAATGCAGTGGTTAAATCAAGCTTTTTCCATTTGCGATGTCTTGCAAAATTGAAGTCTTTTCTTTCTTTAAAACACTTTGAACAGTTAATTCACCTTTATTTTTTCTTGTCTTGATTAAATTAGTCATTCTAGTTTGAAGCACCTACAGATGGTTTAAAATGCTGCTGCTAGACTACCGACTGGCAGATGAAAATTTGACCAAGTTACGCCCATTTTAATTTCTTTAAATTTGTTACCAATCAAATGTAACTTTTATTTTTAAATTATTACACAACCTGACACCATCTTATCTCTCAGAGGTCTGTTCTAATTATACTCCTTCTAGAACCTTGAGATCTGGTAACACTGGCCACCTTATTGTTCCAAGAACAAAGTTGCAAAGAAGAGGTGTACAAGCCTTTTCTGTTGCAGGCCCTAGACTTTGGAACAAGTTGCCTGTTTTCATTAGAACTGTCTCTTCCCTACCTCATTTTTACTGAAAAACATCTTTTATCATAAGCCTTTCATGAGGCTTAATACTGGTGTTGTACTGCTTCAATGTTGAGTTTCTTTGCACTTTTGATTGTATAGCACTTTGGGTCAACCTTTTCATGAAATTTTTTTGGTCTGGCAGTGGCAGCAGGTATGCGATCAAATTTATAATTTGAGGCTGTATTACATAAATTCTGACACCCAATATCACAACTAGGTTATATTGAAATATCCTTATGTAGCCAAATTTGTGAAAGTTAAGACAAAGTTAAGACAGGCAGGCTTTTTTGGGGAGCATCTTTTTGACTCCTCTCAATGTAAGCTCTGCCTTGGTTTCTCCCTCAACCTGTGTTGTTTCTTCTGCCTGCTCCGCATTCCTCCACCAAAGCCCCCTACTACCCTCCTTGAATTTTGTAGGTTTAAAAGGTGTCGTTTAAAGAATGTTAAGGTATTTTGCGCTCTGAAAAATGCTACACACTGCTTTTTTCAAAATGTCCCCTAGTTGCAAAGTTTAAACTGCTCTTTCACTGATTCTTGAGAAGTGGGAAAAAACAGGACGCAAAAAAGTTAAAAAAAATAAAATCTTGTACTAAGAAAAATTATGCCTCTGTTACGTATGTAACCTTCACTTCCTGAGGAGGAATGTAACATCTCTTTTCCCTCCTTCAGGGAATGAGGGTTATGTACTTAACCGAGACATTCTCTTTTAGTCAGTCACTATGACGTTATATCGACTGACGTCATGGGATCCCTATGGAAAACGCCACAACCCAAACTCTGAAATTGAGGCCATAATGCTGCCAGGCTACCATGCCAGTGTGTCAGAAAAAATTAGTTCAATACATAACCTTCCTAACGCCCTATAACACCGGGTCTTTCAGGGATGCCAGATTCTGAAACAACTGTTAAGCAGTGGAGCACAATGACAAGAGGTGATGTGGTACTAAGTTTTCTTTTTTTATCTTAATAAGAGGAACATTGTGGGAATAAATCATGTGATACTGAGACAAGGCCAAGTCTGGAGGGATGAAGGAATTCCACTACCGACTATAGCAACAGACTACTCCAACTAGTCAGAACTGCGAGGCAGAGGACCAGAGGTCACAAAGGGAACAACTGGGAAAGTGCATGGATCCAAGGGGAACAGTGTGAACATAACTGGGCTGGGGTCTTAAGGTAACATGAGAATCAGCCGGACCAAACCCAAGAAGAATCTAGGCACAAAGAGAATGCCTGCATATCCCCCATCTGCTTTATAGAAGTAAGTGTGATTAGGAGAGAAGTCTTAAGAGACAGATATTTCAGGTTGACTGAATCAAGTGGCTCAAATGGATACCTCTGTAGTTCCAAGAGAACCACGGACAGATCCTAAGAGGGGGTGGGGTGCGACACAGGTGGATTAAGGAACCTAACAATCGTGTAATTCTTACCCAAGGATGAACCATCCACTGCATCATGGTGGGCCGCAACAGCAGCGACACACCTTTAAAACTGAGACCCTCATAGACTATTCAAGATTATGACAGATATCAGAAAAAAAAATGCACCAAATAACAGAGAAAGGGGTATGGAGAGGCAAAGGCACTTACTCTGTATTACAAAAAAGCTGTGTTTCAACCAGCTAAAAAGCAATCATTGAAACATAGCACACATGCAAAAATAACGAAATTAGATATTTAAGTGATTTATTTCAGAATCTGAGAAATGTAGCTAAATGCATTGTTAATTATCCTGTGAATTAATCAAGTTGTCAAGAAACAGAGCAGAAAATAATTATGTTCTTTGAATGACTTCTTAGTCTAGTATACTCATATGTCACTGTAATATCAGAGTATGTCAGGACTTTCTGCTTGCAGGCAGACTGTCGGTACTGAACATTTAAAATGGCTCCTTGGCGTTTATAGTTTTGCCTCTCCAAGACTTTTCTTTTTAACACACACAAGCACGCACACTCACACACACACACTATTAAGAAACCCATGCATCTCAATCATGCAGCCCACAAGGCCATATGAGAGATATAACACATTTATTCACGCATTAGAACAAGACATGCAAAAAATAAATGAATAATAAACATACCCGTGGTCCCTGGTCGCCTTGATCCCCCTACAAACAGAAAGAAGAAGAGACAGAGAGAGAGAGAGATTTTTTAATACTGTACACAAATAAAAGCAATGAAAGCAGTCATTTAAAACACACTGGTGATATCAGCATCCTTAAAATTTAAGGGCACTTGAGAGTAAAATCAGTTACAAACTGTTGAGGTTAGGAAGAGGAGTGAATGTACATACTGAAAACAATGGGTCTCATTCACTAATAATTGCATACATTTTTTGCATTTATACGCACATTTGAAATTCTCCCGAAAAAAAAAACGCTTTGCCTACTTTGTAACACGAGCATACGAACATGTGCTTGTTCTTAAACTAGTTCTTCTGTTATTGAATATGGAGTCTTCTAAATAAGTACCTTCTAAATAAGAGGTTAGTAATTTGCATAATACATGCCCAAACCAGCAACATATAAGAGCTTTCAGACAAGTAGCACTTGTCCAGAGAAAAGACAATTATGGCACTGAAACAAAAGACAAAGAAAAAGAACTTCAACAATAATGAACGTAACATTTTGCTAAATCAATAAGAACTTCTATGGGCAACCTAAAGGGACTAAACAGCCATTCGTCTCGAAAAATGTGCTCTCTCCTTAGAACAAGCATTGCAATGTCTTCAAGTGTGCCATGCCTCCAAACACAAGGTGAGACACAATAATCACTGTTTATATAAGGATTGATAAGGTGATTGTTGTTTGGACCTCTAATTATATGTAGGGTTCTTTATACACACTTATAAGGCCCTGGGCATACATAAATATTGCATTTGAGTGGTAATAACTGCCTTAACCACTTTGAGTAGTAGACTGCTATGAATCTGATTTAGGGAGGGATTCATCAAATTATTTCTGCATGAGCAAGTTAAACAGGTATATATCTAATGACACAATAAGATATAGAGAGATATTTTCACTTTTATATAACAATCAATAGTGTGTATTAAACACCCCAGTGAAACACTTGAAAACACACAACCAGGTTTGTTTATGCAATGCAACAATCCTTATAACTCAACAAATGTCTATAAGTTCAAATCAAACATTAATGTCTTAACTGCCATCCGTTGGTGAAGAGAAAGAAAGTTCAGCAAAGATGAAGATGATAATCCTGAACAGCGTAATTCCAGTTGCAAAACAGCTCCACCATCCAATTACTTGTGCACAAGATCCACATAATCTTTCGATCTGAAAGATGACTGAAGAGTTCAATTGCTAGTGGCAATAAAAAGAGCTTCTAATATATAAGATTTACATTTTTAACATTAGCATTGAACTAAGTTAACAAACAAATCATACAAAACCCCAAAAATGAACACGTGAAAACCCATACAAAAACCAGCAAATACATAGTATAAACTAAGGAGAATATCATACTCCTTTTGATTGAGCTTAAAACACATGTTTCACAATCAGTTTCAAATTCAAATAGTTATTGGAAACACAGCCAGAAGACTATGCTGTCTCTCTCAAACAAATCTGTAATAAAATAGCACTTCTCTGGGTAAATACAAGTCACTAGAAATCCCTAGAGCCCCTGGTGGTGCAAAGCAGTAGTACTCTCATCAAAAACCATTTTCCACCTTGCTGAAAGGTTTGCCACAAACCCTTCATCTGCTCTGGACAGAAGATGAGTCACCCAAACTACACCTCTGACTTGAAAATCGCTTGCAGTGTATATTGTAGTACTGTTTCTGTTTGTCTCTTTCAACATTCGTCTTTACCTGACCATGAGGTTTTGTTGATAGGATAGGATAGGATCAGGTGGTCTATATTAGGCTCTCTCTAAAGGTCCTTGCACCCCAGTGCCACTTCTGATGGTATAGTCTCATTGTGGTGCTCTTGTTGCTCTCAAAGGGAACAACTCAACCCACTTTCAGCAATAATCAACAATGACAATAAAGTGTCATAAGTACTTGTAGGGAATTGTCCCAATACCAAGCATATATCCTGGTTCAACGACGGGTGTAGATTGCAAATGACTAGTTTTGAAAGAGAGGGAGAGAGATACTTTTGACAGGTGGACAGGTGGTTTCCACACAACCATTCTCAAGCCTGGCCAATACCCTACCTTCAAGAGTTGCAGAAGAATCTCCCCAAATGGCCACTAAGTGGATTGTCATGTGCGTAGTGTAAAAACTGTTTACTGTTTACCTTCACACAACATGGAGTAGTACATGTAATATTATGTAACACATTAGCATAAATGGAATCTGAGTTAGAGAGAAACTAGTTGGGTGAAGAATTAAAAGCAAAACAAAAACATTTTGCATTCAATACACTCTATTCCAAGAAAAATACACAATAATTAAGTGTTTCTTTGGCAGTGTGAGCAGCCCCATGGCACAATTTGGATGATCAGAGAATGCCTTTATAATATTGAAAAGTTCTGACTAATTTCTAATAGGCACACAATCAATGTACAAAAATGATTGCTATTTACAGATTAAAATGCTTTGCTGCAGAATCTCTTCAGAAAAAAGCTCAAGAGCACAAGAAAAAGCTCACCCAGATCTTCTTTTTATCATGATCAAGTCAGCATATGAAGTCAGTAAAGGTATGAAGGGAACGCAACTCATACCTCTTCATGCCTTGGCTGAGGACTTAAAGCTGTTGATTAGTATATCTTCAGAAACTAGTTTACACTTCATTTTGGGATTTGTGGCCATCGTCACAGCAAATGCCAAAAGGTAGCAACTGTAGAGAGTACTGAACCTCTGTATGGGTGGATTAAATTTTAAAACTCAGCTCTTTCCAGATGTATAATTGCCTGGAATCCAAATGATATCAAAAGAGCATACATTCAAACCAGTACATGGGGAATGTGTTTCAATATTTCTGCTCACTGGTCAATTACAAAATATCCATGCTGGAAAAGCATGTGTGGTGATGATCAAAACATTTTGGCTCTGTCTTGACTGCAATGCCACAACGTCTTTCCATAACACGTGAAGAACTTCCAACACATGTATGCTTTTAATATTTCTGTGCTGGATCATTGCTTCTTGGGACTAATAAATGCTAATAAAAACAATTTGGTCATTTTTCATGCTTGACATCTGTTTTATATGAGGATGCTCTGTAAATAATTAAAACATTTTAGCCTGGGGCCTGCTGGGAAGGCATTAATGGTGTGCACTGTGGATTTGTGAACGATTTAGATATTCCAAAATGAGCCTTGAGGTCAGGGTCACTTCATGTGCAGTGACTGACTGCAGAACTCTATTGAAATCCATTCTCTATGGATCCATTTTTATTAAATTTCATTTAAATCATTTGGCATGTGAACAGAATGCTTACATCTGAAATTAAAGAAGTAGACATAGTGTCATATTCTCTATTGGTGGTAATTAAATACAGGGTGCAATTTTTGGAAAAAAAGTACAGTAGGGTGGGGGTGCTTTTGAAAATGTTTTCCTCTCTCCAAGGGTAAGGCTATAGCCTAAGTAAAGGAAAGGAAAGGAAAGGAAAGGAAAGGAAAGGAAATGTAAAATGTAAAAATGTATTTAAATAAACCACTTCTTAAATGTATAAATAAATAGACAAATTTCAATTGACCAAAAGCAAGATGAACTGACTGATAAACACAGTTTCATTCTCATTAGTTGACAGAAAGACAGCCGTGATGCTGCTTTCTCTTCTAAAATGTTTTAGTTTTTTTACCTGATTTCATGCAATTATGTATTTGAATTATGCATGAATTTTATGCACCGCTGACCGACTCTGCACAGATTTTGCTCATCTCAAACAAGCCTAAATTCCAATCTTGGTTATTTAGGCCTTGGTGCAAAATGTGGCATTGTCATCTCGCAGCAGCATTTCCAGCAAAGATTTACTTTGCTGGCCAATTATAAATCAATGTAATACTTGTTATTTTAAAAACTACATTTCGACAAAATAACATTATATACCACAGGGCCTTCATTTTATAAAGTTTGGTAATAAAGTTAGTTTATGTTTAACATTCGCTGCAAAGTTGCCTAGGCTGCTTTAAGGACCGTCTGCAAACTTACAGTACAAATCACAGTACAAAACAAAGTCCAGTAAGTCCAGTAATTAATTCAAAAGAATGTTTGCAGGGTTATAGTAAAACAATAGCAATATAAGCTGTACAGTTTGCCACTGTGTTATATTTCAATGTTCTATTTAAACGTTAGTTGGTGGAATTGTCTTTTAGTCCCTTACCCATCAAGTGCTGATAGTGCTTCATATCTTTCTCTGGTTTAAAATTCACTGCATAGACTTCCATAGACTTCCCCGCTTTTCTCAAACACATAATTTTCTACAAAGACCCTCCTTCCAAAAAGCGCAGTATGCTCTGATTGGCCAGCTGAAACAATGCATTGTGATTGAACGAACCCCACAAGCACGCGTCAGAAATGAGTTCAGCTTTCAGAATAAACATAAAGACATTTAATAATCTCATTAATAGTTTTACGATCAGTTCAAGCCTGAAAGGGTCATGTGTGAGTGCAAAAGTCCAAAGTCAAAAGTTAAAGTTACAGTGGATGTTACAGTGGCTGTGGCTGTATTCAAAAGCAAATACAGAATTTATCAGTTTTTTTAAGTAATAGCCTTTGTATTCTCCGACAAAGCGACAAAGACTATTTAATTATGTATTAAAAAACGTGTATTTTCTCAGGAAGTGTAGGCTGCAAAGATGAAGTTGCAGAATGCTGGAGCTCACTAGCCATCTTCACAGTAATACACATGCCTTTAATAGAGAAATGCACCTATATGGACTATATACTCAGAGAAGGTGTATTATTATTAGCAGTAGTAGTAGTATTATATTTGAATTATTTTTCAAGCTTTCTGTAGATGTATTTATTTATTTCTAATGTCTAAACAGAAAACACATGCAAAAAGGGTGGGAGTAGCCTATTTTAGAGTCGCTGCTGACTACCTACAGATTGTGGCTGGAACCCAAACTCAAATTTAAATTCGCAGCTCATAATGACTTTTATTGGTTTGAAAGAAACTCATTCAGCTCTCTATTCACTGTTCTAATTGCATGCAGTCCCGTCTAGCAGAGATCTCCTCTCCAAAACACCCAATCCACCACCGACCAATCTCGAGCAACCTCCGCCACCAGCTCCAGTTGCAGACCCAAAGCACCGAAAATGCATACCAAACTCCAATCGGTAACAGGGAAGCCCTTGACTATGACAGATGTGTGCAAAAGTGTTGGACCCCTCATACTGTGCAGTGTAGGGGTCACCTTAGGGCGCCTGCAGTTGGTAAGTGGAGCAAGGACTGTTTCATTGAATGTTTCCTGAATAAACCTTCTCCTTCACATTCTTCTTCTCAGCTACTCCAAGTGAATTTCATGACCAATGAATGCCCGGTAGAAAAAGTTTCTGTCCATTTACCTCCCTGGTATGCTCTCTTCAGTGATGTGCCTCACAACTAGCGTCACACCGGCCATAGGACTGAGCCATCGATCTCATTCTGGGTGAGCCAATGTCTAATGGAAAGATTTATCCACTCTCGCTTGGATGGCCTTCAGAGCAGAAGGCCATGGAGGAGAACATCAATGAAGCTCTCAAACAAAGTATGCATCCATCCTTCCAACTCCCCTGCTGCTTAAAGCTTCTTCTTTGTGGCAAAAAGGACGGAGGCTTGAGGCTCTGTATTGATTACTGCATCTTCAACAAGGCCACGGTAAAGTTCCACTTCCACTCATCTCAGCAGCCTTAGAGTATCTCCGTGGAGCATCAGTCTTCACTAAGCTGGACCTCCGCAGAACATATAACCTCAGTCCGAATACGTGAGGGGGGGCTACTGGAATTGGAAGTGCCTTTGTGACCCCTACTGGTCACTGCGAATATCTCCTAATGCCGTATGGACTTGCCCCCTCTGTATTCCAGGACTCCAGGATTTCAAACAGAGCAAATCTAGGTCATAATCACTGATCAAATCATTTACAAAAAGTGCTTTGGTATAAAGGGACCTGATAGTCAAGTTTTATTAATAATTTCTCTGTAGTGTAAATATTTTTTATTTGTTGGACATCACTTAAATCGTTACTCTTAATTTGATTTGGACATTTTCTGTATTTTCTAGCTCTGGGAACAGACACAGTCTCTATAGTATATTATAATTAATTAACTGACTTGACTGTGATGTGAGGCAGCTAGCAGACAGGCGGTTTAGCCTGACCTTAGCATTAGCCAGCACTTTTACGTTTTCCAAGATGTCAGGAACTCTGGCTCCCAGTAAACATTGGACTATGGTGGAAGGTGTCTCTATTTTCACGTTCTGTACAATAGAATTGACAATTACTAGAGCACTTTCATCAGGTTTCTCAGTGTGTGCGACACTGAGTAGCGAGAAGCTGTTTGATGTTCTGAACAGAACCCTGTTTGATGTTTTGTTTTGAACACCCAACTATGCTGTCTCATACTCACCCAGATGCCCTGCTGTGCAGGCCCTGTAACTGCAACCCAACAATATACATGACTTGCTAAACTAGTTGCATCCAAAGCAGAATCTACAGCCCTCACATTCTTACTGTCTTCAGTTAAAATTTGGATGTGTGTCTCTAGTTTTAAAATCTTCTCTCTCAGCCTATGTTTTAATGCTTTATTGCGATTGTTTTGCATGCTTGATCAAAAAGTTGGTCCAAAATGCAGCAGCTAGGAAGTATGACTATATTAGCCAGTTTCCGTCAACACTGCACTGGCTCTCTATCAAACATTGGATAGAAAATCTTGTTCAGGGCTTAAAAAAAATTCAATAAAACATTTAGTTCATTCCGAGCAGAATTCATATTTTAATGTTTCTGTTTTGGAGTTCCTCATTAAACAATGTGTTCCGAAAATGGTTTTCTTGCAAAAATACTGGTTAAAAACATTATCTTATTACATGGTCCTCTCTAGGCTATAGGCCTATATGACTTTTAATAACATGTTTGGCGTTATATTTACCCTGATCACACTGCCGTGCTTATTCTGCAGATTGATTTACAAGATGACATGTCATAGGATAAATATAGACAAAAAGTATTTTCTTTGTGCTAACAAAGCTTAGAACTTTGAGGTTCTAAATATTATATGGCTTACACTGATTACAGTAAAACTATATGTTTTAATTAAATTCAGGGATGCAACGATAAATAACGGCCGATGTTTCAAGCACAACTTTTCAGTAAAGCTGAATTCTGTAATTAGCAGTAAATTCCATCACGTGTGTGATTTCACGTACAGCAGCATTTGCTACAGCATTTGCTAAACATGCATTGCCATACGAAATGCCAAGTGCTTTGTAGTTGTTTGAGAACAGCTCATCGTGTTGTAGAAACTGCTTATTTAAATGTCATTTGTTCACGTTTTTATGTTGTTCCTTGAACCAGTTCAGAACCCTGATCTTGTTCATTATTTATAAAGCCCTGAATGGCATAGCTCCTAAGTACTTTATATTTTATATTTTGTACTTTATATTACATATATAAGTATATTATATAATATAATATATAGTCCTTATATATAATATACTTTATAATACCGCTATTGTTAAAAATGGCAACAATAGACAAATATAATACATTTATACATTTAAAATTTTAATTAAATCATAATAATATGATGATTAAAAATAATAAATAGTATCATATATATACAGAAAAATATTAAATGAACTAAACCATAAATTAAAATAACCAATATAAATAAATAGAGAAACAATAAATGCATTAAACTATACATAGCAAATGACTAAATCATATAAATGAAAAACAAATAATGAATAAAACACAAATATAACAAATACACTGAATTATAGAAATTAAAATTCCCCATTGAGACAAGACCATGGGAACCCAACTGAGCCTGTTTTTTCCCCCATTCTATCACAAATGGAGATTTGGTTCCTTGTCGCTGTCACTTGCTCAGTTGGGGACACTAATTTCTAGCACAGATACTATTTAAACTAAGCTAGACTAGTGTTGTATAAGGTTAATTTTAGTTTTAGGTTCAATGTTCTTTGTACATTAGCTTTGTTTTAAAAATGTTCTATACAGTTGACAGTCCTAAAGACATTACTACCACAATCGGTTTTAACAGTATGCAACCACTTTTATATCAACATGAAAATAATTGTTTCCAAACTGCCTACTGTGTATTGTAAGAGCAAACTTAAACTGGAGAAATCTCTGAAGCACTATCAGTGCTTGATGATCAAATAACTAGTTAAAATGTCTGATGTGTATAAAATGTCTTATAAATGACAGTCCTGTGGTATATAATGTTATTTTGCTGAAATGTAGTTTTTACAATAACAAGTATTACATTGAATTATGTAATTGGCCAGTGTAGAAAGTGCTGCTGTGAAATGCAGATGCAGTTTGTGCCAGCCCCTAATAACCGAGAGGAGAATTTCTTTTACAGAAATCAGCTAAAGCTAACAAATAATCCACAATCCCTTTTCAAACAAGTTCACATTCCACTGACACTTAAATTGCTTAAATCCCTCTTCTGCTTCCACTGTAATTACATAGCTTTTCTCAATTTCCAGAGACAGCACGTGTTACATTTACGGTTTAAAAATTCAAATTGGGGCAAAAATGTATTGGTTGCTGCTCCCACGTACTGTCAAATGGCATTTTTTAACTCGACTGATAAATAGATAAGGAAAAGCTCTTGGTAGAATCAGTGCTGCCAACTAATTTTCAGAGATATACACATATATATATAAAATTGTGACAAGTGTCCCAAGGATCAATCTGCATCGCACTGGAAAACAGCATCTGACCGCACACATCATCACCCGCTGATCGGTCACCGCCGTTCCTCATCAAGAGCCAGCTACATAAACCTCACGAGGCATGCCAGTAGACAAGCATGGCCTCCCTGAGAGTGAAGACTAACGCCTTTCTCTGTTCCCCTCCAGACAGCAGCATGTGACCGATCAGCCCCACGTAGCAGGGCACGTACCCTTTGCACCAAGGAGAGATAGAGCACTGAGAGCACCAGGACACAGTTTGAACTTTTGCACCATATTTGCACTTATTGTATAAATATATAATATAAATATATTATAAAAAACATATCAATGCGAAGTATTACCAGTTCACCTGCTGTACTGAGCGTTCTACCTATTATCCTGTTTGATTTCTGCCTGGTTACCTGTTTTCTTGATTCTCAGATTTGCCACTTTGTATCATTTGCCTGATGTCTTTTTTTGACCTATTGCCTGCCTGCTTACCTTTGCCTTTTGGATATTCCATTGTACATGTTGACGGATTGGACTGCCTTTGTGTTCCTGACTCTCTGCCTGCCTAATCGTACTGTTTATTGTCTTGCGACCGTGATATGGATTCTAACTCAGCCTCCGTGCTCCCATGATTCCAGCAGAAGTTTCTAATCTTCAAGCAGTGTTTGCTTATCAGAATCAACTCACCAAGCTGCAATCCGTCAATGAGCACTTCATTTGCTCACTTCCTCCACCCTCGCCCAAGTCGGTAAGCTTTGCTCTCCCTGATAAATTGACAGTACTGTTGAACAGTGTAAGGGTTTTGTTCATCAAGTCAGACTATACCTAGACCATCAAGAAATCAAGTTTGAATCGAAGGAAAAGCAATGTGCTTTTCTGATGACACTGTTAACTGGTAGAGCGATTGATTGGGCTGTATCTGTATGGGATGCTGATTCAAGACTGAGATACTCCGTGAGACTATTTCATTCTGCAACTCCGTGAGGTATTTGAATATCCACCTGGCAGTAAAGTATATATCTACACAAATTCGGAACATTGCTCAGGGGAAACGAACCACTGCAGACTATAGTTCCACTATAGTTCAATAAACTATTCATTCAGCGAGTCATTGTGTGTTGTGTATTGTAAAGTTAAACTCTGGACAGATCTGCATTAGCTCAGAATTAGGAATTAAACCAGATAAACAAGTAAATACCAATTTGTTGTTATTTTGCAGATCACAAAATAAACATAATTGGTAAGATACCTTTAATTGTGTTAAACGCTGGGCAGATTAGTCAATAAATTGTATTCTATGAATTTCATGAAACCAACTCGAATTATTAAGATACGATTCCCAAATATTAATTAAAGAGCTAATTCAAATAATAATTCATATCGAGAATCAGATTAAAGTCTTACATTCCTATGGAGAAAAATCACTTCCTGCCCTCTATGTGCATTTTGCGCCACAGCAATGACATGTTAACTTCTTATCTAGCTGAGAATATGTCATAGACTGAGTGAAGAATTTAACTGGAAAAGATGGTTATGCAAAAATAAGTGGAGCCCCAGGCCATCTATTGTATTCGCCTACATCATCACTGTTTGAAGTTACAACTGGAGCAACGTTTTCTAGCAAAGTTTAACATCCCAGCTGTCATCTTTAAAACCATATTATGGGATAAATCTGTAAAAATCAGATACATTCATGATTGCATAAATTGTTGATTTAAGAAGTGTTGAAAGGACTCTTACCTTATCACCTTTGGGGCCAGGTGGACCCTAATTACAAAAGAGAAGAAAAAAATGTAAATTTTGCTCCATAAACTGTAGTAGTGTAGTATTAATACTAAAAGTAGTACTGCAATCTTTCATTGTATAATATTCCCATACATACCTTCAATGCAATTTATTACAATCATATGATTCCAATAAGAAAACATCACTTAACAAGTGAACATTTTTGTATCTTAAAGGCATAATTAACCCCAAAAAATTTAATTGTATGTTAATCTGCTTACTTCCAGGGCATCCAAGATGTCAATTGACTCTTTCTTTTTTTGTTTAACTTAAACTTTTGCACTCTGTCAGTCATATAATGGCCGACAAAGGGCATCAAACGTTCCAAAGCTTTGAGAGTAAAAAATATACACATACTAAACAAATTTACTAATTAATTTTTTTAGCTTCATCTGACAATAGAAGGCAGGCTCATTTGAAGTTCCAGTTGTGTCTGATAATTGAATATGCTGCAGCGCTGCAGATATCTGATACAGGGGCACCTGCCAAATTGGCCATTGAGGCTGCCATACTCCTTGTGGAGTGACCCCCTTTGGTGAGGGGAGACCAGAGGACTCATAGCAAGTTGAGATTGTCTCAACAATCCACCGACTGATGGTCTGCCTAAAGCAGGCTGTCTTAAAAGGACCAACGCACACAAGCAATTAGTCCGATCTTCTCCTCAAGGCTGCCTTGTGAACGTACATGTCCAGTGCTCGCACAGCACACAAAGTTCATCTTTTTCTGGTGGGGGTCCCGAAAGGGAGGAGAAATGCCTGTATCATGGTGGGGCATGGTGCAGAAGCAGTGGGGACCTTTGCTGTGTAACCCGCTTGAGGGTACAAGAAAGCTTTGCCAAACTGGCCGGAAAGTCTAAATAGGATGGGGCCACTAAAAGACCTGAAAGTCTTCTACTCTCTTCAGAGAAGTGATTGCAAGTAAAATCACTGTCTTAATAGTGAGATGGGGATCAAGAAATCTCTATGGGGTCTGCCCAGAGCCTCTAGCACCACTGCCAGGTCCCACAAGGGGACATGAGATCATACTGGTGGTCTCGACCTCAGCGTGCATCGCGGAGGAAGCGTATTGCTAGGGGTGTTTATTCACAGTCCTGCCACTGAACGGTAAATGGTAAGCCGATAATGCCGTTACATGCACCTTCAATGTAGAGTGGGATAACCCTGCAGAGACTCCAAAACTGTACCTACTAGGCAATTTACAGGGTTTTGGTGGCGAGCTCTGCATCATGAGGTGATAAACTTCCTCAGGGAATACTCCTTGCTCGTTGAAGGGATGGGATGACAGATTGTGCCCCCTGCTTGTGAGAGGAGATCCTTCCTGACAGGAATTTCCCATGGAGGGCCGTCTAGGAGATCTATCAGGTCTGAGAACCATACTTGGCTCAGCCAGAATGGGGTTACTAACAGTAAGCAAACCACTAACAGTAAGCTTGTGCCATCACTGTAGGGTCTCATGTACAGCAGGCCAGAAAGTATCACCATCAGACCCAGCAACTTCTGAAACTGCTTGAAAGTAAGTGAGCGGCCTTCTCACACTCTCTTGACTAAACTGAGAATCGACTCAACAGGAGACATTTGTGCCTGCATCGTGGTCGATTCCCACACCACGCCTAGATTAGCGATCCTCTAAGCCAAAGAAAGCACACTTTTGCAGCAAATGCAGCAGCCGCACCACCTCTGTGGCAGCAAGACTAGCAACACAGGGGGAACCCTGTTGAAGGTTCCTTCCCTCGAGAAAAAAGCCTTCTGGGTCTTTAGTTTGTCATATAAAACTTTAATTGTTTGTGACAGACGTCAATAAATAAAACTCACAGGACATGAAATTGAAACAGACACAGAGATCTGACTGACAGAAAGCTGATGCTGCTTGTGCCTTTATACTTTCTTGGTCACTGACATCACTCGCCCAGAACGTCACAGCCTTCCATTGGACACATTCTATAGCAGATTCGAGCATGGTCAATGCGCAGAAGGTTTTCCCATAGCATTTTGTACGCAGTTCGAGTTCCCAAAAAGGAACAACATGTGATAATGTAGGTTCTGTTTGGCAATTATTTTTTTAAAGGTTTTCTGATCCCGAGACTCTTTGCTGAGTTCTGTGTTCCTAAGTCAACATATATTTTTCACCACGGAACAACATTTTAATCAAAAAATTTTATCTTGACCATATCCCTACAACTAAACCTAACCTTACCCATGATTAATGTCTAAAATTTAGAGAAAATGATAGATGAATGACACTGCTGTACAAGCACCAAACACTGATTGTAAGCCTAAACTTCACAAAAACTATAAAATGGTTCTTCAAATCTGATTGGCTGATCAAAACGTTGTTCAAGGATCAACAAAGATGTTTACCTAAGAACACATAGAACTCAACAAAATCAGGTTTGTCATATAGACACACATCCTCTTCCAGATAGTTTCGTAACATTTTATGTTGATTGGAAATCCTTAATTATTACCCTGTTGGCAGAAATCAGTATTTTACTTTTCCCTTAAAGCCACTTTACTAATTTGTGAAGCTCATTTAACTTTTTATGAACACCATAAAAATATTCTTAGTTTTTTTCTCATCATAATGAATGATTAAAGGAATTTGGAGTTTGTTTTTCCTTCTATTTATATATCTGTGAAACAGGAAGCCAAGGTTTTATCATTTTATGTTTATGATCATCTCAAAGCTTTGTACGCGTTTGTTACCCATCGACTGACAGTATATGACTGACATAGACAGCAACGGTTTGAGGTAAAAATCCTGATTTGTGTTCTAATCAAGAAACAAAGTCACCTATATCTTGGATGCCCTGAAGGTAAGAAGATAAACATAAACCTTTCATTTTGGGCGAACTATTCTTTTAAGTAGTGGATAATTTTCAAATACTGTACAAATAGTAATGAAAACCAAAATATTATATAACATAGATGAATATTGACTGAATGATTGACTATTTTGGAAGGGGTTCAAAATATTAATTTTCACCTAGGATTTGGAGCCAAATTACAGGGGATAAAAATGACTTTAGAAAGATGACAGCATCATGTTATTTTTACACAGATGTTGTTAGGTATATTAGTATAATTTGTTGGTATGAAATATGTTTTATAAAGCAATGGTAAAAATGGTTTAGTATGGTTCAGTTCAAGACATATTGGGATCTGAGCAAGTACCCAAAAAGTAAATAGTTAAACTGTGCACATCTTCAGTGGTCAAAAACAAACGTGGGTCACATTGCATTTAGCTGATACTTTTTTATTTTTAAAAAGGAATGTCTAAAGAACAAATACTGTTGGAAGCATAAATGTACCTTCTATCCTTCTTTTTTGAAACAATAGCATAGAACATACACATCTGAGTATCACAAATATTTTAATGTATTTTTTTTGCTAACCTTGTCCTCCTGTCTTTTGATGGATTTAAGTGTTTTGAATTTCTTAATGGCTCTTATATTCTACTGTAACTGGCAGCACACTCTGTATTTGTATTTAATAATATAATTGAATTTGTATTTATTTATTTATTTTTTACCAGTAAAACAGCGGAAGATGGGTAGAGCTTCTCGTTGCTGAATAAGATCTTGCAATCACACTCATAATCACACTCATAAACTGAAAATGCTGAACCTGTGTCCAGCTCCATTTGTACCACTTGATCATGAGACTTGAGACTGATGGCCTGTTTGTCTTTTCACCCAGACTGAACAATTCCAGACTGGCCAATGTATTCTCACTGTCCATGCCCAATATCCCATCAATTGTATTTTTCAAGCTTCTCTTTTCAGTGCAATATCTTTTGTCCTTCTCAGACACTTTTGCTTGGGCTCTGCTACACACTTTTTGAATGTGCCAATTTTTGTGACATTGTCTACACTCCACATTTGCATCTGTGCTGGGAGAGATAGATGAAAGGTTTCCACAATGAAAACAGAGCATCTGATTTGTTCTGCTTACAGTTGACAGCTTATTTACATTTCCAGCCTTTACATCACTTTGTAACTCGAGAGCATCTTTGGCTGCAGTTTCCATTGAAATGGTAATTTCTACTGCTCATTTAAATCTGGCTCAGTCCACAGTCTCTTTTGAATTCCTCCATGATGAATTCCACATACTAAACGTTCACACACAGCATGCAGTTTAACATGTCCAAATTGGCAATGCTTCAAGTTGGCCACAAAACTGGAAATTGTCTCTCCTCACACTGATTTTGAATAAAATCGAAAACATTTAGCAATCAGTAATGGTTTGGGTGATAAATGCTCTCACATAACTTGAACAAGATCTGCAAATGTTTTCTCTGAAAGTCGGATCGGTCTATGCAAGAGACTGCATGCTTTTTATCAGGCTGTTTATCTTCCGCTATATCCCCTAGGGCACATAGACTCCAGGGCCCAACAATTAATGCTTCATTAACAGTATACAAGTAACACAATTAAAATATCTATAACCAAAAATAACAATGTAAACACCAAAATGCAAATAGTAGCAGTAAATGGCAAATAAATGCTATAGCTATGTACTGACAGTATCCATAGTTTCATTTGACTTCACTGTGCTTTGTCACACGACTATGGTAACAGTAGCCACAACTACTAGAGAAAGATCAGCGAAACACTGCAGAAGGTACACACATGTTCCAATATGCCCAGGATATGTTGTGCTGTAAGAACTGTATAATTGTGCTGGAACAATAATGGCATCAGTGATACAAGCTTTGATCTTTGCAGATCTACTACTATCTGTAAAGAAGACTAAGCAGGTTTTTCAAGGTAGGCCAAATGTCAGGACAACTTTTTATTTACTTGCCAATATTTTAGCTGAAATCAGTATTGTTTAAAAAAAAACGTATTCTGTAGTGGATTACGCACACTCAGGTTTTTTTTTATTAATTTAATTAATCTTCAGACAAATGGGTTTTTATATTGTTTCAACATTTTTGTCTTTCCATTGAAAGTCTAGATAGTCTTTATTTTCAAGATTCAAAAGGGTTTTAGTTTGGGCTTTGACACGAAAAAAAAAACCCATGCGATGTATTACAAATAGGAAAACACTTGTATTTGTGATGAATGCTTGTTTTAGGTCAGTTCATTTTGGCTAGACATTTATTTCTAATTGATAATAATGGCATTATAACTTGTGCTTTAATTTAAAATTTATGTAAAATGTAAAGGAATAACTAACAACTTTTTTCCCCTCTCAATGCCAATTGACAATGCAGTTTTTTTTGTCCTTGTGTAACGCCACACCAGCAGAGGAGCCCTCCTGAATATTGACAGGCCGAGGTGAAGTGTGGCCAGTTCACCTGACTTACTGAGCAGTTTCTCTTTCTTCTTGACTATTGTGTATGACCATTGTCTGCCTTGTTTTGTTCTTGTTTACAGATTGTTCCTTACTTTGATGCTTTGATTGGACTGCCTTCTGGTTTGTGAACTTTTCCTGCCAACGTTTGCATTTTCTGCCTACTGTTTTGGATATATTTGCTGTGGATTCTAATAAACATCTGCATATGGATTTGGACAAGGCCGAGTCTTGTTACAGCATGCAGCATTTTTAGAATAAAAAAAATAGAAATTATTCGTAAACAATTTAGCTATGCTAATTGCTAAAATTCTTTACTGTCAGTTAATGGGTGAATGTTAGCATCCTTATCCAGCACCTACTATAACTACTTCACTTACTATAACTATTAATCTTACCTATTTCCTGTTTTCTTCCTTACCTAAGGATTTAGCTAATAAAGTTTAAGCTAATAGCTAATCAGCTAATAGCATGTAACAAGACAACTTTTGCCATTCATAACTTTATTAATAACTTCTAAACGTTTATTATATTTCAAGGGATTTTGGGATTTTCAAATTGGTATAAAATTGACATTGCAGTTCACTTAACTGCTTTATTATGACATATTTCCAGTGGTGTGCATGTGTAGACTGCCATGCAAAGGCAAAATACCGTAAATTTCAAAAATAATTCATTGATGTTTTTCCGGACATTCAAAATATCCTTTATCCTTTATCCTTTATCGGAGAAACCAAGGCAGAACACCATATAACACACAATTTTCGATTCTTTCTCTTTGTTTGGAATGGCTAAGTTGTTTAACTGCACATCAAATTGAAGTTACGGAGTTATACAAGGATCTGCCTTTATTTTA
Source organism: Puntigrus tetrazona (assembly GCF_018831695.1). Lineage (NCBI taxonomy): Eukaryota > Metazoa > Chordata > Actinopteri > Cypriniformes > Cyprinidae > Puntigrus > Puntigrus tetrazona. The sequence continues at coordinate 33,415,364 of NC_056705.1, read as the reverse complement.
CTGACTATTCAGGACTGCCATGTGCCATGCGCTTCGACTCATAAATGTTCATACATGTATCTGATCTGTCACTGAAGCACTTTATTAGACAAACAAATTAGATTGCGATCTACCAAACACACCTTATCTCTAACACCTTGGCAGCAATACATAATTGTAAATAACCAGAACTAATTAAATCCATGTTCTTGCTTTTCTTGCAACTTGATAAAATCAGTCCATTAATACATTACTGAACATAGCAAACAAATTTGTTGCAAAAAGGTATCCAGTCGCATTTAACGTTTAGTCTGCACCAACACCCCACACACAAATTCATACAAAGTTCTCAATACAGAAATGAGATTCATTTATACTTAGCCGTGAAGTTATAGTTCATTGCCATATATTTTCAACTATATTATTATTATTATTATTATTATTATTATTTTATATACAATTTTCACCAATTTCTTCCATGTGTTAATGAGATTTTTGAAAGTTATTATATTTAATAATATAGATTAATTCAGGCCTGCTGAAATGTACATGGAATTATATACTTGCATCTGGAAGTTTGTGTTAATAAACAATCTTAAAAAATTATATTTTATTAAAAGAAATGTTCCAAACAAATGTTTGGGTATGTTGTATTTTTAATAAAATGTAGGTGGAAATAAAACTGTAGCGACATGCTAGCCATAAAATAATGTTCCAACAACAAACTGGACACTTTGATGTTCCTGGAACGTTCCAAGTAAACATTCATACAACATAATATTTTGAATGAAAATTAGGTTGCAAGAACATTGCAGGAACGTTATGTAAACTGTAATATAACATTCTAGCAGCTTTAGGCAAACTGGACATTTTCATTTGTATTTTACTGGATATCAACTTGGAATGTTATTTTTTTTTATGAAATTTAGGTTACAAGAATGTTGCAGGAACATTATGCTAACCCTAAAATAATGTTCTAGGAATGTTAAGCAAACAGGACATTTTAACGTTCTTGGAACGTTCATAATTTATGTTCATAGAACGTTATTTTGTTTTAAAAAATTTAGATTGCAAGAACACTGCAGGAACATTATGCTAACTGTAAAATAACATTCATGTTAAGTTGGACATTTCCATGTTTTGGAACATTCCAAATAATATTTCATAACCAAACTAGAACATTGGGAAAATGTTCTCACAACATAAATTTGTAAGCTGTGTGGGCTGCAGATGTTTCTCATTAAGATAAAGTGGCCTGCTTATTGCATTCTTCCTCTGTGTCTGATTTAAAGCGGGCAGAATGCTAAAGCTATTGAGTTGTGACAAACACAAATAACTCTAATTTTTACACTTCCAATAAAATGTAAATGAAATACTATATTTATATATTTATTATAATTCACTGACAGAGCTGTGCAAATCCACATTGATAATGAATGTGGTTTTGCGCAGCTTGTCAGGTCATTAAAATGAATCATGCAGCATTTACTAACATTGCACTCATCAAATTGCTGGTATTTGCACCATTATTTAACTCCCCAAAAAGGAAAGTCTTCAAACAGGTAGTAGTAAGTGCTCCTTTTTGCAGACTGCACTGGTCATTATGGAAATGATGGCTTTAATATGCACATTTTAATATGCACTTTGTTAGTAAATCACCTGCAGAATTATCCTCTCTAATCGACATTTTTTGGTAATTGCACTCTAATGATAAATTGCACTGTTAATCTTAAATGTTGTAAATGCCCTGAATGTTGTAAATGTGAATGGTGCTGACTGCCAGTATAAAAGTGTTTTTACATATACGTTATATATTTTTTTGTCATGAAAGTCATCCAGAGCTTCCCAGTAAGAGAAATCACTGTTCTCACGGGCGACCTCAATGCCAAGAAGGATACGAAGGGGTAATGGGACAGCAGGGTCTAGGTGAGGTGAATGACAACGGAGAGAGAAATGCCAACCTATGTAAAACAAGCAAACTGGGTATAGGTGGAATTATCTTCACTCACCGAAACACAAGGTAACCTTGTTATCGCCAGACATGTTTACCCAAAACCAGATAAATCATGTGTGCATCATGAGGAAGTTCTGGAGATCTGCAAGATGTACATGACAGGAGAGGAGCAGATGTTGCTTTGCACCATCGCTTCTTGGTGGCTTACCTAAAGCTCAAGCTAAAGAAGACATGGACAGGACAGACAGGACAATGCCAGACCAAAAAGGACAGTGAAAGACAAGGAAGATAAAACCATGAAAGGTGAAGAAAAGCAGAAAAGAAGGTGCAAAGAACATTTTGAAGAGCTTCTGAACAGACCAGCTCCCCGAGAAGAACAGGATCACTGGAGAATCTGTGGATGTCACGGACAGCCACCAGTACTGAGCTTGGAGAAGCAAGAGTGTCGGTCTACTGCCTGTGTGTCCAGGATAACAGTTCTGTCTTGACAATGTTGAGTTGAAAGTGATGGTCCTTCAGCCAGCAAGAAATGTCTGTTAGGCAAGCTGAGATGCTAAGCTATCGTCGGGACATCAGGATGGAATGATAGGTTGAATTGAGTGTTTTCAGCATAACAGTGATATGAAATGCCATGTGTCTGATGACAGAACCTAGTGATGGCATGTATACAGAGAAGAGAAATAGTTCAAGAACTGTAACCTAAGGGACCCAGTAAGTTAGATGTTGTGAACACAACCCCTTCAAGTGTTTTTGCAATGAAAGGAAGAAGAGAAACCAGTTCACCTGTAGTTCTTTAAAAGAGATGGATTAAGGGTGGCTTAAGTAGTTGGGAGCCAGTCTAAATGCCGAGGGAAAATCATCAGTGTGATGGGATGTGTTAATGATGTGAGCAGACCTCCCAACCTTAGAAAAGTTTTTAAATACCACCAGGGGACTTCATTAAATATACTAGGGCGGTCGATATATCAATATGGATTAGTCATTATTTTGGTTTAAAATTGCATCTCATTACAAGTTTCAATATGCTACTATGCTGCTTTTTCAAATGTTCCTAAGTGGGAGGAGAACGTAGACTCACAGACACACAAAATAAGAGCCAGTATGGAGAAAAATAAATTTCTTATTTAAGTTAAAATTATTTAAATGCAAAACCCTAATCCTAAAGTGAAAAAAAGACTGAACTTTTTTCTTTTTCTGTTGCTTAGTTACGAGGGTTTTGCTTAGTTTAGCGTGACAAATTGTACCAGTGTACTTTGAGGTCAAAAAATTTAATTGTTTTAAAGAGCATGCAAGAGTTAGACGAATTGTTAATTTTGTTACGATAATATGTCTTTTAGCAGTGGAGACATTTGCAGAGAAGGAAGAGAGGAGTGACTGATACACTTTAGGGTCAATGGAATTTTTGGATTTCAGCACTTTAGACAGACAAAGGGCAGAATGGGTGGTACGAGCTTGCCAGATAGTGTCTAAACAAGATGTAAACGCCATTTCACAATGAGCATAATGTGAAAAGGTAAAGCAAATCACTGACAAAGAACAAAGCAAAAACGTACATTACGTATGTACATTAATGTGTATGCCATTACTTCCTTACCAGGGACAAACTTCAGACAAACACTGCTTTCATACCTACCCCAAAACGACTGAACGGCTTCTGCTAACTTATTCCTGCATGCTAAGTGGGGCTGACCAGCAATGCATTTTTCCTGAGATCTGTATCTCGTATATGGATTTAAAATCTTCTGCTGTTCAATATACAGCATTACTCTTCCAAGTTCTAAGCCAGGAAACTTACAAACTTACAATATATAATGTTTACAATACAACAGTAGCATCCATGATAAAAAAAAATGTTTTTGCTTAAAACTCACTTTAAGCCATCAATGAGGGCTTGTAATAGTGAGGAGGAAGTGATCTGAGATGTGCAGTAGAGCAACCAGTATATGATCAGAGAAGCACTGTGGTGTGTAAATAAAGTCCAGTTGTTTGCCTGATTTGTGAGTAGCCCTAGTTATGTATACATACATCATCTTTGTTGTCATCCTGTATTATTTTTTATTCTCATACCTGTCATCCAATGTTGTATTTAGTTGCTATTGTTATTTTTGCTTACACCTGCAATAAAACAAAGCTGAGTGAGGCCCTGAGTGAGATGTCAACAGTCCACCATTGTTTTTTTGCGTAGTAAGAATGTTTGTTAAGCGACTGAGGTGTTTTTTTAAATTTAATAATTTACATAGCAGTCATCATTTATTCTCTTTGTTTTTGAAGGGAATGCACCTTCAGCCTTTTTTGAATCTTTGCAAATTGCCTTTCCTATTAATGTGCTAGTTAGCAAGTTTTGCAGCTAAATGCAGCTAAAGTTGACAGTCTTATGAGGAAGGTTGGTCTTACCACGGAAGAGAGGACCAGTGTGAGCAGAGCTCATTAGCATTTAAAAGGACATGATCCGAAATTGTTTTTTGACAAGGTAAAACGGGGTGTCAGTTTACATAAGCATTGAGAAAATTTTAACTAAAGTAAGTTGCTGACTTTTCATTAGGACCCAGAAAAGCCATATCAACTTGTCCCCTGTAATAGGTTGGTCAGCCCCTAAAATTCAAATGATGGTAAGTGAGATGGCAAAGTATAAAAGTACACACGTCTAGGTTAGTTGAGAATGATAATTGTCAATTATATTAGCAGGGCTCCACAGCAAACAACTTCCAAAGGGAAAACCGATGGAGGAATGGCTGTAGTATTCAAAGCAGAGAAGGAAGGAACAGATGACCACAAGTGGCTGGTGCTCCTGGCAGAATCCCAGTGAGTGAAGTTAGGGTAGGATAGGAAAACCACACTGAAAACAAGGCAGGGAATGCCATCTGGTTCCTATATCCAAAGCATATCGTAATTACTTTTCAACAAAAAAGCTTTAATGACAGCTGCATGTGTGTGTCTCTTGGAACGTCAAGGGGGGAGGGGTGTCTTTGCAGCATTGGTCATGTCATAAAAGACCTTGGGGGATCTGCATGTAGTCAGGCAAAAGTAAATTTTCTGGGTCACCTTGTAATTAAGGTGGTGTGACCAAGGAGGACTGCAAACACTAATGAAGCAAGTCATTCTATGGCAGGAAGGGCCACTGACTTCTGGACGTCACCTCTCAGCATGATTCATCCTCCTGTGGTCCTCACATTTATGGAGTGGCTTTAACAGATTTGTAAAAGGCCCATTAAAATCACAGACAAAACGTTGCTAACACTTTTAATATGAGTAGTACTTTCAGTATTAAAGCTTAAAACATAATTGCTCATTTGTTTCCAAACTTGGCCTACATTAATATGTGAACAGATTATAGGCAATGATAAACATCTTTATTGAATTCAATAATGCAACATGCACAAGCACTTTGGGCCAGTCTTTGGGTCTAGGTCTTTTTTTTTGTCAAACTCATATACGCTGTGACAAGTAAAACAGCTTGAGTCAGCAGGCAGACTCATTGTTATTCAAATGAAGGAACATTTGATCATTATGCATACAATTTCTGAAAGATCTAGAGGGCCTTTTCCCAGAAATCTCTGCTGTATGTTTCTGTATCCTGGGAGAACAAAATGCAATCAAATGTAAAAGTATGATTCATAAAAGTATGATTCATAAAGAGCTCAAAAGACAGATAAAAGGCCATGCAAAGTGTATTTAGTCATTTACTGAATTAAAAAAAAAAGTGGCGTACATGTACCTCATTGACAAAATATTTTCTTCTTTTTTTAACTCAGATTATCAATGAATATATTTAAATTTGATTTTAGGAGGAACAGATAATCTATTCTTCACTGACAGTTAGCAAACACACTAATTCAGGAATGAAACAAGATCATGACTTATACTCAACTAATACTCAACCATTCACTCAAACATGATAATTCAATCAGTAATGTGTCAATTTTGTCTGTTACTTGAACTAATCTCTTGTTGTTGGTAGAGGAAAAAAATAGCAGTAACTGGTGATATATACTTTGTATAAAATGTAACAATGCATCATTTTCTTCAACTGCTGTATAAAAGCAACATCACCCTACCAATCGTGTTGTTTTCCTGAATATCACTAGGGTTGATATTCTCACTCCCAACTCGTCATGTTGCTGCTTGGTCAGGACCCTTTAGCTCCATTTTTCAATGTGCAGGTCCTCCATTGCTTTAAATAAGAAACCCTTGAATCAATATGTAAACGCAATGTAAACAGCCACAACAGTTTTATTTATATACATTATTTACACATTTATGAGCACTTAACCCAACTCCTTCCTGAAACCTACCATTTATCAATAAAACACAAGATATAACTACCAACGTAATTAATTAAAAAGTATTAAACGTGACATATTATGCCCCTTTTACAAAGTGTAATACAAGTCTCTGGTGTCCCCAGAATGTGTCTGTGAAGTTTGTATCCTACAGATCATTTATCTAATTTTGAAAATGCCTATTTTGAGTGGAGGCAGAAACACTTCAAATAGATTTTGGTGCCAGTTTTTTTAAATGCAAATGAGCTGTTGCTCCACGACGCTTTCCAGAGTAGAGCTGCAACATTACAGCTAGTACCTGCTAAAAACATAAATTTTGGTTCTAATGATCATGTTTATCACATTGACATCATGCATTTTTAAACCATATTAGTTTAAACTTCTGATATATGGTTTTCTGAGTAGAAATATCTGAAGGACACAGACAGAAAACGGCTGTCAAAGCATGTGAATGCTAAACTAAATTCTCATACACACAAATTTACAAGTTCACACAAGTTACAGTTGGTTATGTCTGTGAAGATATACAGCTGGGAAAGAAATCACATTTATTTTAGATCTGTGTGACAGCAGCAATAAACTGTAAATAAATCTGTAAATCTACTGCTCTTGTCTCTTCTGAGGCTCTGTTAGCCTGTTTTGCTTAAATATTTGCCATGGCATTAGAACTGCTACACAGCTGTAGCTTGCAAAATCAAAATGAAGGTGTAGCAGGTGGAAATTTACAGATTAAGAGATGGCAATATTAGAATGAGATCCCTTTGCAACATCATTAGGGAGCGAGATCAGATGTGCTCATTTTTCAGAACATTGCATACTAAAACAAAGAAACTGGGTTACTCTTTTTCACGTTTTCTTCGTTGGTAGATGCATTGGGGACCTGATTATTATCTCAGAAGCTGGGCTTTGTTAAATAGTGTGGTCATGTTTTTTTCCCCATTCAGAACTGACAGAGTGACATGTCTTGGGTATACTATAGATATTCTATAAAGAGATGGGATAGGGTGTCCGACTTTAGATTCGATAGGAGATAGAAAAGTTAAAGCATGTAAAGACCAATGCCCATCTCTTCATTTTCTTTGCCTCTTTCGGATACTGCAGATTCTTGTGTTCAGTGAGAACTGTGAAAGAGTGAACAGTCAATGCCTCCATTTCTCCAGCACTAGCTTGATGGCAAGCAACTCCCTGTTGCCAATATCTTAATTCCATTCTGCCAGGCTCAGCTTGCAGGAAAAGGAGGCGGGATGGAGTCTGGGTGGCACCCTCTGCTGCTGCGACAACACTGCTCCAACTCCTGTTGTGGAAGCATCCACTTTCACAACAAAGAGTTTCTCAGGAGCAGGATGCACTAGAATGGGAGCAGAGGTAATAGCATCCTTTAATACCTGAAATGCTTGGCCTCAAGGCTCCAGGACAGAGACTGTACTGTTACCTAAATGAAACAGTGGTGGAAATTGGAGAATCCTAGGAAACGTTAGAGTTTGAGACAGTAGTGGGTTTGGGCCAGGAGGTAATAGTATTGACCGTCCTCTCGTCCATCTGGATACCATTGCTGTCAATGCATATTCGGAAACAGACATGGTACGTTTGGCCTGGCAAAAATGTCCAGAAGAAGTCATGTAGTCATGTATAGTCTGTATGGTGAGACCCATCTGTCCCCAGATGGATTCTGCACTTTGCAGTGCCGGTCCTGTTAGCATAAAAAAAAATTACATAGGCAATCTTATCTTCGTGTAAATGAGCACTGACAAACTGATAAGCTGTAGCATGTGCTTTATGCTGGGTGAGGTTATTGAACCAGGGTGGGGCTGCTTGAAATTAAAATCGCTGGGATTGGGTGGTGATTGAGCCTGGCCACTCTGTGACAATTATTATATTATAATAAATAATATAATACCTGAAATTATTGTGGTAATTTTTAGGCCATATCACCCATCCCTATTACATACATGTGCAAACCATTAAATTAAGATAAAAAAACCAAAACAACGGAGGACCCTCACATCGAAAAATGCATTGCCAAGCGCTCCTGACCAAGCTGCAATATGAAACAAGTTAAGAGTGAGAATGTGTATTTGTAACTGTAAACTGTAAAAACAATGGTATTTCTTGGAATGCCTTTACTACTTTCTTCAGTTACTCGTTTTTGCTAGTTTCTTGCTAATGAAAATTCCACAATAATTTGATATAGTTTGTTGCAAAATAAACTACAATTATTTGTGGTGGATTATATGTGGCCTATTTAGTTTCCAGAGCAGATTCAAGCTATGAAATATTTAACTTCTTAGGTCCTCATATGAAATTTAATAAACAAAAGGCAAGTTAAAAAAAATGCTGTTTGTCAGCAGGCAAGGATAAAAAACAGACACATACTTGATACACTCACTTGCAGATATTTGACTTTTTTTTAGCAATTCTTGAATGCCTCATTAGTTTCCACTGAGCATCCTGACTGTTGTATACTGACGGTAGTAAACAAACATAATCAGTGCTTCAGAGCAAATTATTAGCTTTTCCACACACATACAGTATACAGTACTTTTGTCAGTTCCTGTGTGTTCATACCCTGTCTGTCTCACTGACATGCTAATTAGCCACAAGTTTAGCAGGTGTCAAAGAGCATCAAAGAGCAGCTGCATAATGTTTTTTTAACAGATGCACTAAATTATGCATGTGACCAAATGTGTGCTTTTACTCTTAAGCACATTGTATAATATTTGACTTCTTTAAAAGACTTCCTTTATATTGATATAATAAAAACATTATTTGTTAGTGTACTTGTGTAGCTCATTTTGCTAGTATTTTACATGTTAAATGACTGTTGGTATTTAGCTAAAGGGACAATGAAAGAAGCAATGCTTCCTTATCCTTCAACAGCATTGTTCATAACATGGACCAGTAAAGATATAACGGGCCCTAAAATGACACTTGACACTTAAAATATATTTTTCCATTGACTTGCTGCATATTTGGGTAACCGAAAGGAAAATGGTTTTACATGTAATTTCCAGTCTAGCACAACTGAACACATTCATGCTTTGCGACATCATTGTGGTTAGGTGAGTATGTAAACCATTTCAAACATCACACTCTATTTCCTTCCAGCAAAAAGCAACATTTTCTGTGTGACAACCCTAAAGCTGCTCAGCCAAAAGAACAGAATTGAACAGAAAAGGGATAATTGTGGCACCAAGCTACTACACTCCTCTAAACTCATTTCCTGTTTGTTCACTATTTAAGACCATCCACAGCTCATTGTGAAGTATTGCCAGTTCTAAGTGTTATTCTAATGTTATTCCTAGATGCTACCCGGTGTATGATTCTGCTTGATTTTCTTGACTCAAGGAATTTGTTCGAGACCTGATTTGGACTATTTTGTGTGTTTCTTGTCTCTTAGATTGCCTCTGCACCTGCCGACAGATTGAACTGCTTCATTGGTTCATCTCTCTGCCTGTTTCCCAACTTCTGTGTAAGATAGTTATCTCAGTAACACTTTATTTTGATGGTCCTTTTGAAAACTGTGTTGACACTAAATAATGCTGCAACTCACATGTCAATGAACTCTCACTAGAGTACAATGATGTCAGCTGATATTAGGGAGTTATGATGATTTTAACTTTAGATTTTTGATCAGTAAATGAACAGTATTCTAAAGTGTTACCCAGTCTACTAATACTCTGCTAACACTCTAATGAGTTAGTAGAAATATAGGTTCAGTGTTACACAGAATAAAAAGGGTCATCAAAATAAAGTGAAATCGTTATCTCTAATAAACTTCTGCATTTGTATCCTCAGAGTTTTCATTACAGGATACTTCACCTCCGTGGATCCTGTAGAAGTGCTAATCTGCAAACTGCTTTCTCATAACAGAGTAACATGCTAAGGAGCTACCAAGAGCAGCTAACCAAGCTCCAATCTGTCATCCAGCACCTGAAGCAGGTACATCCAATCTCTTCCACCGCCCACTCTGAAAGCTGTAAGCCTCACTCTTCCTGACAATATTTGATGGTATGGCTGAACAATGCAAGGGTTTCATTTGTCAAGTCAAGACCTATTTTAATTATGAAGGGGAAAAGTTTGAGTCAGAGGAAAAGAAGTGTACATTCTTAATGACACTGTTGACGGCAGAGCTATCGGTTGGGTTTCAGCAATCTGATGTTCTGTGGGTTATTTCTTCAACAAATCTGTGAAGTTTTTGAATGTTTCAAAACACAAATCAATAGCATGTTTAGGCACCACATAACCCATGCAATTGATTGGGGCTCCACGTGTTTTTTTTTTTGGACTGGTGAGTAATTGGGTCAATACAAGATTAATGATAAGCTTCAGGACAAACAATACTGTTATTGATATGTGTGTTGTTTTATATCCATACTTCTGTGTTAATGGCGAATTAGAAGCTGTTCTTTTAAATTGATTGCAAGCTGATAATGCATGGTTTGGCATAACATGCAGCAGCATGCTCTTGGTCTCAAAGTGCACCAAAAAAAAACAAAACAATTTTACAAATAGTACAAGTTGGATTGAATCTTGATCATGTAGATAACAGAGATATTTTTTTTTTTCTAAAACAGAGAGGGACACAACTGTTTCCTGAGAAATTCGATGTTTTAATTTTCTTAAATAAAAATCGAGATGCTAGAATTCTCCATTACATTCTGTTGGGCTCCAATGCACATGATGTTCAAAAATATTGCTATGGTGTGCTAAGTAAATCTTTTCTCTTCATTTTGAAGGGCCTTTTTATTTTGTGATTTTACACAAATAAACACACAAACACACACACACACACACACACATATTAATATTACATATAATGTGCTTAATGTGGCTTCTGTTTGCTTGAGGGCATTTGTTACTCCAGAAATAAAATAACTTGAAATTTTCAACGTCTTCATTTTTCATCTTCATCAACATTTTTAAACCAAATTATAGCAGTGACTTATCACACAATATATGTACATGACCTCAATAATTTTTGGTGATGCCATATTGACCATTATATTTACATAAAAATAACATGAAAAAAATAAGATTCCCATCCAACCCTGCAATCCACCAATCAAGGCCATCAATGATGAGCTCAATGGAAAAGCCATAACACTAAACAAAAAAACTCTTTCTTCATGTCAGAGCTCTACATCAAGAATCCATCACCTTCTACATTGTTGACTCTCCCAAGCACAAGATTATTCTGAGACACCTCCGGTCATCCACTCACCACCCTGATATTTCCTGGCATCATGGTGAGCTGACTCATTGGTCTTCCTGCTGTCTAGATCACTGCTTCCCTACGAAACCTCAGGCCAGTCTCACCATCAGCATAGAAAGTCCAGATACACATAAGAAGATTGACATTCACCTCCATTATCATATAGCAATTAAGGAAAGTGATGATCTACAGCAACCTAGATTTAAGGAGTGCTTACATCCTCATGGGAATCAAAGAGTGGAATGAATGGAAGACTGCTTTTCTCATCACCAGGGGGCAATGTGAATATCAGGTTATGCCATATGGGTTTGCCAACATTTCTGCCATTTTCCAGTCTTTCAAGGATCTTCTGAACAAGTTTGTGGCCACCTATATTGATGACATCCTTGTATTCTCAAAGACAGAGACAGAATATATCAACCATGTCAGAAAAGTACTATCCTGTTCATTTGAACATCAGTTCTACATCAATGCAGAAAAGTAAGTTTCATGTGAGTCAAACTTACTCAAGGTGAGTAAATTACATCCATGTGTCGTCTTTTCTAGGAAACTAACCTCCGCTGAGCAAAATTTAACAAGAGATCATTCACATGCTAATTGTAAAGTATTGCCAGTTGATCTGCCTTACCAAGCGTTATTCTCCTGTTCTTCTTGATTATGCTACCCTGTGTATGATTCTGCTTGATTTTCTGACTCATTTGCTTATTACCCTTTGTTTTGATGCCTGATTTGGACTGATGCATGTTTTTTAGACCCATTGCCTGCATTATTGTTCTTGTCTTTTGGATAACCTTATACCTGCAGACAAATTGGACTGCTTCACTGGTTTTGAACTCTCTGCCTGTTTCCCTAACTTCTATGTAAGATAGTTATCGCTAATAGAAACTTCCACATATGGATCTTCTAACCTAACCTCAGCATCTTCATTACAGTAATGACTAATTCTGTAACAATCTTCATAAAACTTCTTTTAATCACATTATTCCGCTTTTTTTATTCTTTATAGAAGTAAAACATGTTAAAATAAACGTTTTTTGAAGAATGTGTTAATATGTGACCCTGGACCACAAAACCAGTTATAAGTAGCATACCAGAGCAATAAACAATACATTACATGGGTTAAAATTATTTGACATTTATTTTATGCCAAAAAAACCATTAAGATAATCCTAAAGATTATGTTCTGTGAAGATATTTTGTCATTTTTCTTATCGTACATATAAAAAAGTTATTAGTATTATGGATTGCTAAGAACTTTTTGGATAACTTTAGTGATTTTCTGAACATTTTGCACCCTTAGATTTTAAAATAGTTGTATATCTTGAACAAATATTGGTATATCGTAACAAACCACAAATCAATAGACATCTTATTCATTCAGATGTGTACAACATATAAATCACAATAAAAACCTAATAAACAAAACACTTTTTGAATAGTTTTATGGTCAAGCTTCACATAACATAACTTATTTATTACATATTTATTTACTTTATTTATTTACGCACATGCATGATGCCCTAGGCAATCATTTTTATAGGTGCATGGCCTCCATCTCCAGGATACTTCTTTTTGGCTCCTAAATATTTCATTGCCATATGGACACTAGTACAAATAATGGTTGGCAACTCCTGTTATAAATTGGACATGTCATTCCTCTAAAACTAGTTCCAACTGGTATTCATATATATAGTTTTAAATATGACTGTTTTTCCAATCTCTTTTAACCTTTTAGGTGGGTTGTTATTCTTAGAATTTCCTGAATAATAAGCTGTCATTACACTGCAAAACTATGACAACCAATTAAATGGAACCATAAGCACTCAAATGACCTGTAAATGGAAAAGGCCACTGAAAACCACATATCCCTATTGTTCATTGGCAAATAATATTCATTATTCACATTACAGTTCATTTATGTAGACAGACAGTTTTGGTCAGGATTCAAGAGAATTAATTACTTTTCTGATACAGCCCATGTAAAAAATACAGTAAGTCTTTTATTCTCACTATCAGACTTAAAAAAATTATAACATAAAATTCAAAACCTTTAGCCACACTAGGACAAAGCATCTAACAATAAATTCTCTCTCTCGCTCTCTTTTCTGCAACATCTGGCAACCTTAAAATCTTTTATAGCTTCTGTAGGGTGTCACAGGAATCCATATGAATTGAGAAAAAAAAAAATTAACTATGTGTAAAACAGTATTTAAAAAAAAAGGGGAAACAATAATGATGTAATTTCCATTCAAATAGACAAGATTGTGTCAGTCTGATTGTGAGATACAATATTCTACCTGTTATAATGTTGAATTAGTCATGCACAAAGCACTCAGCTTGTTGCCATGGTACTTACAGGAGGTCCTGTGGAGAAAGCAGAAAATAAGAACAAATAGTTACAATTTATTTCAAATTTGTTCCAGGTGAGTTAGTTTGCACATTTATAAAAGACATCAAGCAGCTGTTGCTTATACCCCCATGTTCCAGCATTTTACTTGCTGAAAATGACCTTCTTTTTGATAAACAGCATCCCTGCAGGGATAGAGAGGGACTTCTGAATACTAATTTCAATGGTAATAAAAAGAGAGGAATCATACTTCTGCATCCGTGCAGAAATAAAATCATTAGTAATAAAATCTGTAAAACAGAGCTTCCCAATAGTTTTATAACTGCTTCAGAGAGCAGGTGATTAATTTGTGATCTGGTTTGTGTTAGTTCCTGACACATTCAACCCTACAGTGTTGACCAAAGTCCCAACTGCAACATTATTCTGTACTGAATAAAAAAAAAAAAAAAAAAATGTCCAAGGTTTGTCTCCACATGGGTGGTACTTCTGACAACACTAAATCCTCTGTTGATGAATCAGTGCTTTTACTGACCAAAGTCCTAAGATTCTGTTACACTTTAGTTTGATAGTTCACTTTAGACTCTTTCTATTAACTTGCATGTGAATTAATTTTATTAATTTGCAAACTACATGTCTAATGACTTCTGCTAGTTGACTTTGTAGTTGTAAAGTTACTTACTGTTAGTAGAATGTCTAAAGTGGACCCCCACAGCTGAGTAGTTAAGTTTCACCTCAACAATAGTCTCAATATTTATAGAAATATAATATAGTAGCAATAGTTTCAGTATTTTGCAGAGGGCAGGCTTTAAGTATAACTGATTTGAAGTTATGGTGCTGCTCATAACATTATCTAGAGGAACACGGTTACTTTATACAGGCCACCAGGGCCTGTTAGTACTGGCTGCAGATAAAGTACATATCGTTGGTGATTGTAATATCCATGTTGGTAATAAAATAGGTGCATAATAGATATGCCTCATATAACAGCATTCATAGACATTCTGAACTCTTTGGGGTTAGGCACCACATGTCAGGATCTATTCATTGTCGAAATCAAACTCTAGATTTAATACTGTCACATGGAATTGATGTTAACACAATGTTCAAATTCTGCAGCAAAGTGATTATATTTCAGATCATTTTCTAGTCTTGTGTAAATCTGTAAATGATGCATCTTGTTACAACTGCCATCACTTCTACCACAAAAGACTTTGTGAGTAATCTTCCTGATTATTCAAAATTCCTTACATCCAATAGCTACGAAAAAATATTGATGATGTAACAGAAACTATGTAATTCTCTTTTTCTAGCACTCAGCTACACTATCACATGCACTATAGATCCCTTGAGGATCAATTATACTCATTGTCTCATAATAGGAGAAAAAATTGTATAAACTTGTTAAATCATCTAAATCAACAACATGTATGCATGTTAGACCCTATTCCATCTAAACTATTAAAAAAAGCTACTTTGTAAAGTCATAGATCCTCTTTTGGCTATTATTAATTCCCTTCATTGGCTATGTCCATAAAACCTTCTCAAATTGGCTGTTATTCCCATTCTCAGCTAAAAAAACATGTCTGGACTCTAAAGACGTAGTCAATTGAAGACCGATATTAAATCTGCCTTTTTCTCAGTACTGTGTTTATACATCATTGACCACAACATTTTTGATTAGACTAGAAAACTTTGTTGGCATTAGTGGAAGTGCTTTAACATGGTTCAAACTCATAATTTTCTGACCGCCAGCAGTCTCTGTAGTAGTAAATGAGGGAAGTATCACAAGTGCAATATGTAAAGTTTCAAGGCTCAGGTCATTACTTTTCACGCTTTACATGTTAATTGGGAAACATGGTATTAGCTTTTCACTGTTATGCTGATGATACTCAGCACTATATTTCTTTGTGGCCTGGGTGAGAGACACACCAAATTGACAGAATACAGAATACATAGTCAAGGATAAAAACTGATGAAAAAGTAATTTCTTTACTGCAAATTCCTGAAAAAAAAATCTGACCCAAAAACCCCACATGTGGCAAAAAACATAGAACACTGTCTAACTCCTTGATGGCTGAACGCAATTCCTTTTTTATCAGTTAGGAACCTAGGTGTTCTGTCTGATAGCAATCTTTCCCTGAAAGCCATGTTTCTATCATCTGTAAACTGTGTTTTTTTTCATCTCAAAAACATATCTAAATCTGTGCTCCTATACTCTATCAAGCCAAACACAGAAATATTAAATTATGTGTTTAATGACCTCCAGGTTGGCCTCTATTGTAATGCTTTATTTGGTGGTTGTTCTGCACACCTGATAAACAGACTACAGCTTAGCCCTGAAGTATGATCATATTAGCCTGGTTCTACAACACAGCACTGGCTCCCTATCAAACATCAAAATTTTTAACATCTTTTAATTACTTATAAAGCCCTGAATGGCTTAGTCTCTCTCAAAATCTGAGCTCTTATCACATTATAGTCTACTGCTTCTAAGACTCCTATTTGAAAATATCAAAAATCGATCATAGCAGCAGATCCTTTTCTCCTATTTAGCACCCAAACTCTGGAACAATCTCCCTAACACTGTTTGGGGGCAGACACATCTCTGTGAATAGCATTTATGTTAAGAATATGTCTGTTTCTTCCATATCCAGATCAAATTTTGATCAGCACCAAAACATAATCATCATCAGAGACCAGAACACAGAAATCAAACACACATGCATACACACATAATAAGTCCTTTATACAATCTGAGATAGCTGCATTTTGAATTGAATTGAGTTTTAAGAAGAAAATCAAATACACCTTAGGATTGCTTTTAGTGAGTAAATATGAGGTCATTTAAATTTTGGGGTGAACTACATAAGTGCTCGCTTGCCTGTCCAGAGGAGACTGGGCCGCCAACTGAGCCAAGTTTTTTTGGGGGTTTGGTTCCATCCTGCTGTCGCCCCTGGCTTGCTTAGTTGGGGGACACATAATTTCTACCAATTATCGATGATTTGATTACACACAGATCCTATTTAAACTAAACTGTCAATTCATTGTTTTGATACTGTTTAGTGCTTTCTCACACAATCTGTATTGTTAAAAGTGCTATATATAAAGTTGATTGATTAATTTACTTACAGTAAATTATGAGTATTTAATAAAACCTTACTGAAGGCAACACAGTGTGTAGTTAGGAATGAAAGCTGAATTATTATTTACAGCCAGCTTTGCATCTGTCCTGAAATGACACGCAGCAGCATGAATGGTATTATCTAAAATATTAAATAAAATGTTTTATGGGGAGAGCTACACATCAACGACAGAGACAAAGAAACTGACTGAAAGATACCCAGCGTGCCCGGACAGACAAAAAAAAAATCTTAATTTATGCTATTCTACTCTCTAGCTCTCTTATGTTCATTTTTGCACAGCACACTGTAAAAATGGACTGAGCTATCTACTTAAATATATGTATAAACATGGTAAGAATATTGTACAATATTTTGAGTAGTTTTTTAGTTCTTGTTATTTTTAATGAATAAATCACACAAAATCTATAACACAATGAATGTAACATAATTAGTGAAATGTGCTAGTTGGATTTTTAAAATTTAATAATATTCTGAGATTCCTGTAGAATTACATAACTTTACAGTCTTCACATCATTTCACGGAGGAGAGGAAGCCTCACTCTCCCGATGAGCCCACTCTCCTGTATGTCAGTTTTGGTATATTATAAGAAAAGAGATTGCATTAGCATTCCCTATTGTTGGCCATCAACGTAATTTAATCTTTTTTTTTCTTTGATGAACCAGCCAGGCAGATTTAGCTAAAAAGTCACAGTCACATTTTTTTAAAATGACTGTTAACTGTTAACTTTTTCTTGCTTTTAAACTACAAATTAGTTTTAAAGTAAATAAGAAGTCAAATGAGACTGTAAATGAAAGCAATGTTTTAATTCCAGATGTAAATTTGTGTAAATGCTGTGTGTGCATAAAAATATAACAGACAAGCCGCGCTCTCGCTTAAAACAGTACAAAGTTTATTTGAAACAGAAATGTAAGTGATAAGGCATTGATAATAATGAACAAATGTTTCTTGAGCAGCATATCAGAATGATTTCTTAAAAGATTGTGAGACAGAATGGGGTAATGAAAATTCAGCTTTAGCATAGAAAACTGTTGTGTTAAATTGTAATAATAACTCACAATATCCGTATTTTTACTTCATTTTAATAAAAGATTATGAGTCCTTGATGAGCAAAAGAAACCTTTCAAAGATGTAAAAACTTCTCTGACCTCAAACATTGGAATGATGGTTTAAAATTATAGAAGCATTATTTTCATACACTTGTGGCATGTGTAGTCCATTCTAATCGAGACGGCCTGTTCCCTGCAATATTGAGAACAAATAATATATTTACTAAGGAACACATCAAACACCTGGGAGCATTAGTGTAAAGCAATTTCTGTTTATTGATAGGTGAAGTTTTCCATGGGATTGAGCACCTGCTTTGAAGCTTTGGATGTGTATATTACACTTCTTTTGATTTAAACCAAATATATATATATATTTATATACTCCTTATATATGCTATGCTTCTCCTTCCCATCACCTCCACCTCTGTCCTCTGTCACTCAGCTCCACTGTGGCCTTCCAGTTCCCAGTCTCCGCAACGGTTGCCGCATGCATCTGCTATGCCTTTGCCACCACCATAAAGCCGCCATCATGGCGGTGGTCTGTGTCCTGCCTAGCTCCTTCTGCTCCAAGTCCTCCTGTCTCTTCCCCTGGCTCCTCCTCATCTGATCCACCCTGAACTCTGTCTGTCTCTCTGCCCATCTCTCCACCTCCACCTCCTCTCTCTCTCTCTCTCTTTCTACAGTGCGAGGTCGCCTTCCAGAAGCGGGAACTGTCACGCCCTGGACTGTTTGTGTTTTTATTCCCGGATGTGTCAATGTGTGTGTGACTTACTTTCTTACATTGTCTCATGTTGATCCTAACTTTAAAATCTTATCTTATCTGTTATGTAACCATGGTAAATTCAGTTAGGGACTACATTTAGAACAACAAGTTATTACAGGAGAACATTTGCAAGTGCATTGTCTTATCTCAACTAGAAATACGAAAGTTATATTACAGAAACCTCTTAACTTGACAAAAATCCTAAAACTGTCTTAACTTAGGACAACTCTAACAGCTTTCTAACTTCAAAAATGAAATGGAAAAATCACTTATAATTGTAATGCTGTCAAACAATGGTTTTATATAATTTTTTTGAAAATGAAGAAATGAAGTTAAGTTTAATGGTAGGAAGACTCTAGGTGACTCCTGAAGATGTGTTAAATTTTGATGACAAAACACTTATGAGTACACACTGCCACAGCTTATTGGCAGTTAGCACATGAACTGTGCGGACAATAAAAAGTGTCATAGAGCATTATGTTATAGTGAAAGTGACAAACGGTCCATTCACTCCAAGCATGATAAAGATATATTTCTCAAATTTTTCTATTGAAAAATAGTAGAGTTCACAGCCATGATAAAATACAGAGAAGCAATATAAGAAAGAAACACTCTTCAAAACTTTTTTCTGAAGCTGATAAACAATACAAACATTGACAGCCAATCAGAATCTATGTGTGCTTAAAATAAACAGACAATGTTGTCCACTAGTGTGAAGGCTATATAGCTATCTTTACTTATCATTTTGCAGCGTGGAAACCATCTAACAAATGTATCTCGTTGGGTCCTGCACACTGTAGAGAGAGTTTGGTTGGCCTCCGCCTGCATTTGTAGGTGTACTGCCCACAGTGGTGGGCACAGGGCAGGCTCTGGTGATGGAACAAGGCGTAAATACTCTCTTAGTGAAGGAGGCCATTGAGGTGGTTCTCTCCGCGAGAGATTTTGCTTCAGATGATGAAAGTTTCCATGGCTCAAGCATGCAACGTGCCTTTACACATGTGAGGAAGCCTGAGTTCCTGTCGTGAGGGCCCCGCTAACTGGGAACTACTTGTCGCGCCATATTGCTTTGCAACGGATGGTTCCCCACTGGTTGGGAGCGGCCAGTGAATGGCCGCTGGCTCCCTCAGTTCGGTGAAGGGGCCACCATCTCAAGTGGATCATCAAACTGGAAGATGCCTGAAGATGCTGGGCTATGTTTCTAGAATTGAAACACTTCCTCCTGGATATAAGAGACTACACATGTGTTGGCAGCACACCGACAACACATCTGTCGCTCCTTACAGAAACCACCAAGGAGCTCTGCACTCACGCCTCTGTACTAAGCTGGAGCACCAGATCCTTGTGTGTGGCCCAGGACAGACTCCTCCCACTGAGAGCCGTCCACATTCGCAAGCATCGCAACATGCAAGCAGATGTACTGTCGGTAGACAGGTGCCAAGGCCCGGGAGTGAATGATCCACCCTCGAGGCAGAGGTGGACCACCTCATGACACAAGAGAATGCGCAACATCCTCTGGTTCTTCTCTAGTTCATCCAGCTCTACTGTGGCTGGATGCCATGGCGCCAGTGTGCGGCAAAGGCTGCGCTTGTACGCCTTCCCCGACGGCGCCTGCTTCCCCGGAGTTCTGAGAGAGTGCGCTGGATGGTGTCTACTCCTTGCCGGGTATGGTTCTCGGATTATGAGGGCCTTCTCTTAGGAGATTCCAGTCAGAGAGGGACTTCTCTCAGGCAGGCAGGGGAACCCATTGTGCACCCCTCACCCGGAGCTGTGGAGGCTGTGGTGTGTGGCTCTGGAGGGGGTACAGCTTCATAGCCTCAGGTCTTCAACCAAGGTTGTAGAGAGACCATCCTCCAGTCCAGAGCTCCATCCACAAGTGAAACTGTTTGCCCTGAAGTGGAAGATTTTCACTTCATGGTGTAGAGACCGCCGGCTCAATCCAATTAACTGTCCTGCTGGCTAGCCTCTGAGTTCCTGCAGGCGAGATTCGAGTAACCATGGTTCCTTGAAGGAACGAGATGCCGCGCCTGGAGACTCACACTTCGGCAAGCATCTGGAGGCTGAGGCCGCAGCATTCCATGCGCCTCTTATGCTTCCTGGCTCATGATGTCACCTGCCCCGCGACATCTCACCATCTTTTTGGTCTGATTGCACATATGCTCAGAGTTGTCAGAGAGTGTTCCGCAAAACGCCAGTTGACGCCTCTGCTCCTTCGAGGAACCATGGTCACATTCGTGAACCTGGAGATGTTTGTTTCTTATTCTGTTTCTCAGTTAGTATCGAGATCAGATTGTGGATCAGCACCAAGAGAGGTCAGGTATGCATCTACTTCTAGGTTTATCTGAGAATTTTATGTTTTGTATTGACATTTAACTCTGAGTTGGCTTTTAAATGTTTACGTAATTGTCATGATACAACTTTTACCTGACTAATGATAATACATTTTTTATATTTGACTTATTTGAAATACACTTTGAGTAGATTAAGGTGTGATCCAGTGTGTCCACAGTATTGTAAGCAGGCCAGAGCATAATTAACACATGGTAAGGGCTATATCCATTATGAATCTATTGAATGCTCTGTCGCCACCATTAACACAGCAGAAGTTCTTTCAGTATTTTGTGGTTATTTAGTTAGATGTCAGAACATGCCAGTGGGTAGTTCACTTAAGGCGTACAATAACTACCCTTCACCTCTGAGAAATGCTGGAACTGCTGAGCAGTGTCGAGGGTCCAGGAACAGCCGCCTGAATTCCTAAGCCACACTGGGTCTGCAATGAAAAGTGGTTAGTGTTCCTTTCAGCCTGATAGTGGCAATTCCTATTGGCCCACCTGGACCTGGTTCCCAGAACTCCTGTGAAACTCCTCCTTGGCCGATTCCTCTGAGGCAGGATCTTTCTGACTCAGAGACGGGCACCTTTGCTCCACGCCCAGACTCTCTGGGAAACCCAGGCGTCTGGTCCCTGGCCAAGAGGCAGAGGGCTCTAAAATGACTAGGTTCTATAGCCTTCATGCAGGAACTGGTGTCCTTCCTGCATTCTCACCCAAATGAGTAGATGCACTGAGAGACCGGTTTTGGGTCGGCCTTGTTAACTGTTCCAGAGTGTCCATGCAGTAGACCCTGCTGAGCTTCTCCATCCCCTCGCAGTCAGGATGTGACAGAAGATCTAGCTCCAGGCCCCTGAGACTGGCGATGAATTCTGAGAACTAATAAAGGGCTGGGAGCCTATCTAAAGTACTCCTAGATGACTTCTATGTATATTTACACAGTATCCTCAGAGCCCTGCTTTCCCAACAGTCCTTCTGCCACCTTAAGAAGGTTCATAATCAACAATACCTTCATATGCACTGAAACACTGGTCCATAAGGAGTATACGCTCTGTCTACTCAGAATGTGGAATGTCTCCTCAGTGTTCTAGTCTTACTGAGGGGGTAGTGCTTAGTAACAGCAGCTGGCTTCTTGTGGTTGGAGCCAGATCTACGCCAGAAATGAGGGGTTTGGGAGTCTCTCATTAGACAGCATCCATGGCATTTTTAGTAGGGTCCCAATTCATCTGTCATATTCTATGTAACTGACTGAAAGAGAAAGTCTCAGTTACATTTGTAACCTCTGTTTCACTGGATGAAAGGGAACAGAGATGTCCGTGGCACGAGACATGACATCCTCTGTTCCCTCTTTGTTACAGTGTGAGTATAAGTGCTGTATATATACTCTTTTTCAGTCCTTACATAGTCAGTCAATCTTGAGTTACATTGGTGACCAAATGAATTTGGGATCCTCACTAAAAGCACCATACGGATGCTCACACCTTCCAGCGCCCTGTGGGAGCCTACCTGTGCCCCTCTTTTCATAAGCTGGGATCACTTCACAAAAGGCTACTACTAATTTATAGGAGTGTATGTGTACAAAATGTATGTGTGTGGCCGTGGTATGTGTAGTTTCAAAATGTTTGTGCAATTTTTTCTGTATTGTTTGGGATTTGTAGATTGTACACTCAAAACATTTCTGCAGCATTTTTAATTTTTCCTTTTGCCATTAATTTCTATCATCTGTCATTTTGACAAAAAGATTATGACTGTGTTTTTTATGACAAATTTAGATTTGGTTGAATCATCGTCAACTAAATCATCATCAATTTTTTTTTGTGTATTCAGCATACCATGTCATAAAAGTCAAGAGTTCTATACCTTTCGGTGGCTGTATGATTTGATGTTATCAGACGCCTTCTAAAGTAGATTGATGGGTTTTGGTAATACATATTTTTTAATTATAACTGAAATCACTGACTTCTGACAATGAGTTTAGCGCGGATTCAGACTTCTCTTAAGTAACTCGTATATGGTCAATGATCAATGAAAAGTCAATGATTCTCAGCCATAATTTAAAAAAATATTTGAGGGAAATAGCCTTTGCTCCAATCTGTAAGAGCCAAATCAAAAACCTGTAATGCAATAAGACTAATCTGAGGGATATCCAAAGGAATAAAAAGACTTCTGAAACAGAGAGTAAACAAATACCATCCCTCCCTGCTGTTTTTACATCACCTCATCACCTCTGCTCTTCCTGCTTTCCTCCTTCTGCCCAGAAGAGCTGGGCATTGAAGGTCCATTAAGAATAAGGCATTATATGTCATGTGTCTTGTGAACTCATTGTCTTCTACTTTTCATGTTTGGTCTCATTTGAAAGGCTCCCAGTGTGATTGGTAAATTGGTCTCAATTTCTACAGTAATCACTTATATTATGGAAAAGATTAAGAACTTGGTAGAACTGTGTTCTGTGGAAAAGGGGTGAATCCTCCCTTTGGGTCTCTGAAAGTGTTCCAGCCAGGTGTGATCTTGGAGCACGGGAACCTAAACACCACAAAAGCTTTTATAAAACTAAATTTGGGATCTCTTTGTTTGGTCTGAGTATATATGAAAGTGATAAACATAAGGTGTGGATTCTGTAGCTAGATCGGCCTGCAGAAAGGTGTGTGTGTCTTCAAAAGCAAAAGAAAAGACAGAATGCGTGGTATTAACCTTTGACCAGGGCTCTGGATTCCGTTCTTCAGGAAAAGGGGACTCCTTGCCAAGTGAAGCACAACATGACTCTAATGGGCAGAGATCTGATACAGATGCCATATGGTGCCCCATCTCTGAGTCAGAAGATCCTTATATCAGCTTAGCTGGAGGGACCATCTATATCTCTATGGGTGGGGTCCAGTGTTGGTCCATCCATGACTCTTCTTTGCCCCTTTGGGACCCAGACAAAGAGAAAACTCAAGCCAACCTAAGCCAATGTCTGCTTTATTGTCAAATCTTCCACATGTACAGTACATACATACAGAGAATTGAAATTGTGACATTGACCTGTAATATAAAAATTAAATATGTATAAAGAAATATACAATTATATACAGATATGGAGAGCAGAAATAAATAAAGGAACTTGGCAGATTGGAGTGCAGACTAGTGCAAACAAAGACTGCAGTGCAAATTTGTTTATCTGTAAAATATACTGTAGAGCAGTCTGATGTTTAACTTGGTCCTGATGTATGAAATTGTCTTTCAGTCTACTTGTCTTGCCTGGAGGCTCCCAACAGCCTCCTCCTGATGCAGCAGCTGATCTCCACTGGGGCAGTGATAAGTCACTTTACTTCTCAGTCTGCCGCGAAAACTGCTGGGGCATGTTTTCAACTGCACTCACTGCAGAAAATGGTCTGGGACACAGGGACTTCTAGGAACTGAACTTGTCACCATCTTCGCAGAACTCAAGCACATGTGTGTGCATTTATGTTATCAGCAATTGTTCTGCCATCCATGCGTGTAATATAGTTGCTGCCAGATTGCACATATCTTCAGTAAAACATAGGGCAGAAAGTGCATCTGTACATCTGCAGTCCGTGAACTTTTTGTGTATTAAATTATCTTTAATATTTGAGCAAGTACATAACTCAGCCATTGTCAAAAATGATGACTTTTGTTTTTGCAATGATCTACAGTAATTTACTTCTAATTTGAGAGATTCAGATAGGTTCTCATGAGAAATTCAAGCATGGCTCTGCATCATCATAACATCACATCTTTAAACATAAAAGAAGTTGAATGAGTTTAGTAGACTAACTAGCATGTGAGGATCCTGCAGGTAGACCATCATTCATAGCTTCTACTCTACAGCAGCTGTAGAATTTATTAAAATGTATCATCCTGGTACATGATATTAGATTGCCAGACTGTACTGAAATATACACACTCATACTGATAGTTAAACAATGCTGTAAACAATACAATTATTATTTTGTATGGTTTAATTTGATATGAGCTTTAACGCTAATTGTAGATTTAATCACCACTGCAGTACAATTTATCGTAATGCTTTTTTCTCAGTTGGTCAAAACAAATATGAAGATTTGTTACTTGTACAGATGGCAATATAAGTGCAGTAAAAATGTTTATTTGGGTCACGTAGTCTAGGATCTGTGATTGCTAAGTATAACATCCACACCAGTGCAGTGGCTACTTTACTACAAAATATTAGATTTCTCCATGCTGGAGCTGTTGCTGCATAACTCCATGCAAGGAAGATAATTTGCAAGCAGATGCAATTCCCAGGTTTTCAGTACAGAGAATGTGATATGGAGGCAAAATCTCTAGAGATTAGCTTTAATGGAGAAAACTCTGACTCCAGCCAAGTCCAAATGGGCCAAGTCTGACTAAATCTGAGTCCCAAAGTAAGTTGAGTCTGGGTCGAAAGTGAGTCCAGTATAATACTTCATTTATTTATTGTATTTTAATTTGTTTTAATCTTTAAACTAGAAAAGGCAACTTAAAGGTATTGAAATCAAACTCTATTGCATCTTGCCATTTTGATTTTTGATTAAGGCTTTGCATGCAATAGCAATGCAATAGATGAGCCAAAACTAGCATATAAATATTCTTACGTGATTTACCATGATATAAAGCTATAGTAATAATTAATAAAATAATATTTCTTTTCCATTTGTTTGGACACCATTTTCAAGGCTAAACACTAAGGTCTACTAAGGCCATATTAAAAAAAAAAAAAAAAAAAGGAAAAAAAGAAAGTCTCTGAAACATTGTCTTTGATCCCTTCTGTTTATGATTTATTGTTGTTTCTTTTTCGAGCTGGGTACTACTGGCAAACTTAGCACCTATTCAGGACATGCGCTAGGGCTTCCTTACTGTAATACACCTCTTCAATATAAAACTCGCCTCTTGCCAGGGATTTACATTAATACTGCCTAAGCCAGGCTTTGACACAATTCTTTGTGAAGCAAAAACACGTGAAAAGAGGATTTAATTCAGTATTCGCAAGATAGACTGCAAGACACATTCAGTGAGTGTGTGTGGAAATAAACTTGTTGCTTTCAAGTACTGGACAAGACAAAAGCAAAATACTGAATATCATGAGTCAGTGACATTTTCTTAAAACACTCACTGAATAGGTTGACTCAAAAAGGCCTACAAATCTTAAACTTTAAAAACTGTACTCTAGACCAGATACAGACTAGATTTTGTCTGCACTCTCTGAGATTCAGTGTGAAAATTTAATCTATAATAAACTCAAACCTTTGAAAATGTTAGTTACTAGACACAGAATCCAATGTTAACATGTAAGTGTACTTTAAAAAGTTTCATATTCACACTTGCAAATTGTGTTTAAGGGAAACATGTAAGTAACTCACTCCTAAGGATTGTGGAGCAAGCAAATGATTTAACAGTTTAAAACCTCACCAGAGTCTCCATTGCGCCCCTCTTCTTCCTTTGCCTGGCGGACCTACAGCAGGTAAGAAAACTATTTAAATGCTGGGCGATACTGAGGTATTTTCTAATTTAATTTCTTTTTATGTATCTCTATAATATCTGTAGAGGTAAATGAAATTGTATGAGAGGAAATAGATTAGGGGTAGCACCATAGTATTGGAAGATATTTGCTGTTGGATTCTTCTCAGGATATGGGCGAAGTGCTCTTAATGTAAAAGTGGTATAGGAGTGGGTAATGGTGAAAAGAGATGAATTTACAGGATTTTCACTTTAGTGTGAACTTGAGTTCAACACTTCAAGACTCTCATGCAGACAACTATTTATGACTTTGCTCATAAGAGTTTTTAATATAAAAGAAGTTCTATTTTGGTCAACTGTAAAAGACATTTTACACTCAAAAGTGAAATGATTACACCTCTGGCTGAAGGGAAAGTAATTTTTTTGTATAATAGAATGTAGAAGAAGTTCAATACAATTCTAGCAATAGTAATAATAATAATAACAATAAGAAACAAATGTTTTTGCTATTAGCATGGTTGAATCGGATCATTGAAAGTCAGTAGTAAAAGTCACTGGTTAATAAATAGGATTAAATAAATAAATAATTTTTTGTGTTATTTAACATCTAATTATTACAGGTTTCCATCATATTCTCAACATGGGGACAAGAGAGCTATCAATCATTATATAGGGAAAACTGTAATCTATTTTAGTATTTTTTCAGTATATTAAGTATATTTTCTTGTAAATCAAAGTAACGTGTTACTTATAGTTACTTGAAAAAAGGTAACACTTTATTTTAATGCTTCTTTTGAGCATTCTGTTAACAATAAGTAATGTTGCACCTACATGTCAGCTAACTAACATTAGAGTATTAATAGACCATTAAGTCATATCTACTGTGATGGTCTCCCAACAAACATTCTACTGACTATAAGTAACTTCAAAGGAGATGTCAACTTATTTTAACCCTAACCCTACCAGTCTACTAATACTATAGTAACACTATTAGTAGGTGCAATGCTATTTATAGCTTCTATAGTGTTAAAGAAACAAAAATAAAGTGATACCAAAATAAGTAATATGATTACATAAGTTAATGTTTCTCCAACACTGGTCATAAAAATGTCCGTAGATGAACAGTTCTGCTTTCAGATGCGCACAGTAGATTAAAAGCTTGCAGCAAAACTTACAGAAAAGCTCCAGCAAAAGTATTACCATGAATGTGTTGTGTGAAAAATAGTAAGACATTTGAATTATTTAATAATAAACTAATGTTTTTAGGCAAAATATGAATTTCCTGACATGCCATCTCCTCAGATGTGCCTTTAGAGAGAAGTCGTCTTTAAAGATTGTAGATAATAAATAATTGAATAATTTAAAAAATTTTTGGTTTCTGTTTTAATTTTGTTAAGTGGTAATTTTAAGTGTTCTATAGATATATTTATCAAGTATCTTTTCTCAGATTTTTGTAAATAATGTAAATAAATTAACTGAGTTTCCAGAGATTTGAGTTTGAAATTAATTGAAAGATAACTAGTGCAGTACAATGCTGAAGGAGAGCAAGACTGGGTGACCAGTTTCATAAGTTAAATCAAAAGCAGTAGACTTTTATAATATTAATGGAACATCTTGGTTATGTACGTAACCCTCGCTCCCTGATGTAGGGACAACAGACTGGGGTCTGGCTTGATCCCTGATTAGCTCTGATTAAGAGAAAACGCCAGTGAAATTTGGCAAGTGGTTAACTAATCCTGAGCCCACCTCATCAAGCATGTATAAATAGTCAACAGGTGTAACCAATCATTAGATTTGCAGAGGAGCCAAAAATGAGTCCCAGCTTTCAGTGATGGTTCTGAAATTGTGACAAAAGAACAACATGTCTCTCTCCATCCATCAAGGAACAAGGGTTATGTATGTAACCGAGACGCTCCTCGTCTGTCCATCACTACGAAGTTGTGTTGTGTCGACAGACTGGGGGTCCATCGGAAACGCCACAACCTGAACCTGTTACCACCTGATAGCACTGCGATTGTTGCCAAGTGACATGTGTCAGACAAATGCTGTGCAAAGATTGTAACCTCCCAGAGCAATTTGGCTGACCTTAGTGCCTGCAGTGACCAGAGGTGAGTACATGACCACTGGAGAAGCTAACCCGCTGTTCCTGAATTAGAAAAACTTCTACCAGAAGGACTTCCAACTTTCCAAGAGGGTGCTAACCTCTTCTGTTTGTTGTACAGATGGCAGAACAATGGGGAAGTGAGTCTTCCTAATGCACGCTTACAGACACCACATCCTTACCAAGGACTCGGTCAAGGGAAGACGCAGGTTCACCAAAAAGAAACCTCACCGTGGAAGATACATATATAGGATTGCCTTGGAGAATCAGGCAAGTTATGTGATACTTCAGTAACTGGGGAACTTACTGTAGGGAAAAAACAGGCCTCACATCCCCGCAGTGAGGAGGAATGGTGCAGCTAATTACCAACACACGGAAGAAACTGGCTCCAACCTGAAGACTGTAGTACTGCAAAGGTGTTCAGTATCGCCCAGCCCGCAGCTCTGCAGTTATCTGTTAGAGAGGCACCGTGCACCAACGCAAAAGAGGAGGCAACACTGACGGGTGGAGTGAGCCCTCACCCCTAGGGGCACTGGCCCACCTTGGGCCTGGTAAGTGGAAGGCATCCACTATGCAGTGGGCCAACCTCTGCTTGGATAGCTTTCCTTTTCTGCTGATCTCTGTGACAGACAAAAAGCTGCTCAGAGCTTCTGAAGCTCAAAGGTGTGGTGGGAAGATTAGACACATATCCAGGCAGGGGTCTCAAGATAACATGAAAGTCGGCCAGCCCGAAAACAAGACAGGAACTTAATCTCAAGGAGCCACAAATGGAGGTTGCACAGATGCGGGTGCCACATGGTGCCAAGCCCATGAGAAAGGATGTGCTTCCTTTATTTATGAAAGTGCATCAGCTGCACGATTTAGCTCCTCTAGAATATGTACAGCGAGCAGTGATCTGAACTGCAACAGACACTATAAGAGGAGATGGCAGGCGAGCTGTGATATGCGGCATAATCGTAGACCCCCGCTTTTATGAAGGGAAGCAATGTCTGTCTACAATATGATGAAGAAGCACATACAAGGCTGCAGAGAGAAGAAAAGGAGGGGCTGATTCAACACCCCTCCTGACAGAGGAGTTTACATTTTGGCATAGAGAAAGGCTACCTGAAAGCAGGAAAAGGTAAATCTTTCACTTGATTCTTTACCTGAGGGTGAAGAGAACATCTGATATGCAAAAACTCTGGCAGCAGCAATCAAAGCCAGACAGAGAAGAGGCAGAGAAGCAACAGAGACAACAGCTTCCCATCCCATTGCACTCACAGGTGCTGCTTATTTTAATGATCACTCTAGAGACTGCTTTAAATGTTGTAAATTATTTTATTAACTTTATTAATCTCAATTATTCACTGGTCGCCAAGCAGTTCTTCGAATTCTGTGTTTTAAATCCAGCTTTAGGTCTTAAAGAAAAAGACATTTACACAAACAGAAGTGGGTGCCTGACTCACTAATCAAATAAAAGTGGAGCTGGATTTGGTGCAGTGAGGGTTAGTTCATTAACTAACTAGAGGAAAGGTACAATTGAATTATAGACAACAATGCTGAGCTCATTGGAAAAAAAATAAGAGAGGGTGAGCAAATAGAAACAAAATATACTTGGCTAATAAAACTAAATATTGATCACTGAATAAAATAATAATTTTAAAAATGAGGTCCAAAATCATGTCATCACTGGGGGTAATGAGATGGAAATGCTGATGGCCATGGATCCTAGATGATGCAGAGATCTCCAATCCTCATCTCAAAGTAGCTCAAAAAATATATGACTAAACTGAGAAATTACAATTGGCTCTCTCAGTTGCAAAATGCCTAAACCAATTATTCCACACTAAATTGATCCATTAGAGTTTGTTAGAAAAAAAGAGGTTTATATTGTGTTAAATTAAACTTCATGGTGACTGAAATTGTCATTTTACATAATATAACAACTAGAAACTGTGTGAAATTTTGCCAGGTCAATGCTTAGTAAAGTAAAAAGAAAGTCATACTGTTGTGGCAAAAAGCAAAACAGTGCCACACTTGTGCAGTGAATAACAAGGGTCCACCCCACATCTAAACGTCTTTTCAGCATACCATTATGAAGCTTTTTCTGTGTCAAAGGATAAAATATTGTCTTGACATGGATCAAAGTGGGTTGAGTGTCTGCTACTAAGTAAGTTAGAAATTATCCAATGATGGAGAGATAACTGGATTAGCAAATTGCTAAGAGTAAATTTGAAAAGAAAAAAAAATATATATAAAATATATTTATGATAGAAATAGGGTATTATCAGGAAGAGGGTATGACAGCAATGGAATTGTGAGAGCTCAAAAGAAGCCAGACAGCCCTCAAACCAGATGAAATTCCCACAGGTCAAAAAAAAAAAAAAAAGAGATGATCAAATGAGTATGCTTGATAGAACTAATAAAATTACATTTTTTCGTTTTTATTTAGATGTGACAGCAGTTCTATTAAGGCTAAGAAATGGTTTGCTCCACCAATAAGAACCAAAGTGCTTCAACCACCCAACACAGCATGAAATGAGTGATTAAGGGCACACTAGTGACGACCCTCTGCTTGCCGACAGAGGAACGATTGCAATGGCTCGTGAAAGAGTCACCCTGGAGAAGATTAAATGATTGATGAAACAGCTAACAAGATGATCAAAATACTTTGGAGCAGATGTGGTCCAACAGATAGAGACGTAAGAAGTGTAAAGAGAAGGAAACAGACAAGTAGACAACACATGAGAAAGTGACGTAAGAGACCAATGACACAAGATGAAGTGCAAAGCACTAAAACAGATGAACATCCTCCTGTCAAACAAACAGGAGAGTAGAAAGAAGAAGTCTTCGACTTAATTAACTTTCACCCCCTTGGCTGAATCTAGGAGTAGAACTAGATAAGAAAGAAAAATATCTAGACAAAATAGACATACTGCAGATAACAATAAAAATAATACTTAAATACTGAAATGGTCTATTCAGATATATTATGAAAAAAGCAGAATACAATTATTGGTATAAATGGGTAAATTTACAGAGAGAGAGAGAGAAATTGCATTTTGCCCATATTGGTGCCAGTTTCTCCAATCTTCAACAAACTACAGAGATGCAACAGAATTACAGTGCATACGTACCTGTAATGGCCTATTGTATGCAAAAAAGTACAAAAGTCTCAAGGAAAAATACAGTTAATGGTAGATCAAAAATTTGAGGTAAAAAAGGAAATAAGTGATAGCCATGTTTAAAAAAGGAGAAGATACAAAAACATAAAACAAGCAAGAAGAATACTGAAGGAGGCAGACAAACCCAATAAGAGAGTACCCAATAAGCTTGTCTTCTCAATTAAAGAAGACGAGCTGAAGGAGACAGAGAACCCAACCACATGTCCAAAGACAGCTAAAAAGATGGAAACAAGAGACTCAAAGGAATCCTGAAATCGATCCAAAATTTCTTTACTGAAAATTAACTTGGTTTAAAAGTTAGCAGTCTGACTGTATTGTGCATAAAAAAAAATTATAATAAATTACACAGATAAGAGCATGGCAGGATTAAAATAACTCATGATGACATTGCTATTACAAAGTCCTTCTTGTGATTAAGAGTTTGACTAATTCCAGCGATCTACTTCACATTGCTTTTTCATGCAATTTTAACTTCCACTTCCTGTTCATTATCATTCTGGTTTAAATAAACACCATAACCTCAAACAGTAACAGTATGAGGACTTTAGGAATGGCTTTAGTGTCTACTGAAGACTATGCAGTGAAAACCAATTGAGAGAGATTATGAAACAAGCAGCACTGGAGCAGAAAAAGAAGTCAGCTACTTTGTATAAGGTTCTAGCTTTAGAGACCTCACAGGAAGCATACAGGATATTTGGTAGTGAAGGCGAGAGAAAGATAAATTTGCACCTGTGATATCACAACATTGTGTTCAACCTTGCTCGGATCAATGAGCAGAATTAAAAGCTTTTATTGTTGCATGTCAGTAAGCAACAGAACAAATAGCCACCTTTTTTACAGATTAAGCATACGCTCATGTTGTCCGTCATCTGTTTAGAGCAGCTTGGAAGCAGACACTTGTGATTAAAATGTGACCTGTATCCAAATGTTGTCCATATACGCGTTTGTCCGGATGCAGAGGTAGTCGAGGATGCTTTGTAATCGGATCGCAGTGTAATGTGAATGCAATCCAGCCATCACATATGCATCAGATCACACAAAACAAAATCACCCACTATCATTTCCCGCTCCTCTCTCTCTGCCAGCTGAAGGCGCTGTTGAAGTGGTAGATTAGGTTTTCCATGTAACAGCTATAGACAATGCAGCACTCAGCTCACAAACTCTGTTTTATCAGGCATTACAAACAAGATGAAATGAAAATTACATCCAAAGTTTTATGATGGCAGTTGAATTACTTCTGTAATACAGTGATATTGAAACGTGCAGTGCTCATTCAACAAAGTCAAAGCCAATTAGCAAATCTGTTTGTGACGGCCATTTTAAATCAGTGTAAATATATACACACACACAGTAAAAGCATTTTTGTATTGTATATTAAGATATATATAAAAAAACAGCCACATTTGCATACTACAGTCAGTTTTTGTTTTAAACAGTTGTGTTATTTATTGCTCAATTGCAGTTGTTTGAAAGGTTTTACTGGTTTTACCATAGATTTGAACGGTAGTTCACCTTGCATTGGAAGCTTATGCTTCTTTAATATGTTATTGATGTTACTCTAAGTTTATAAGCTTTGTGAGAAAGTAACATAAAAATATCATGTATGGCATTTGTATGAAATAATAATTGACAGAGTACTAAACTTAACTGGGCTGATGCATTCTTTCACTAATGAGCTATCGCATGCAAACTAACAGAAACACGACTTAACGGATCGACCCATGTCTTTGCCATATTGCAGAGGTCCCTACAATGCACTACCTCTTGAGCAATTACAAATGGAACAAAGAAACAGAGAGGGAGACAATAAAGAAGAAAGGAACCAGAGACACAAGATGAAGGGCAAACTGATGAAAGCTTGAAAAAAGATCCACAAGGAGCTCACATCCTTCTGTCGGATGAACAGGAGAAAAGCAAGATTAAGTCTGACAACTTATTTGAAGACCATCATATGCCTAGCGCATCTAATAATGCAAGTCCAGACTCATCCAGCAGAGAGCAACTTGACATCCTAGCACTTAACTTTTCAACCTTTGAACAACAGTAATGAGGATATCAACACCACAGAACTGTTGCCATAGAATCATTCGTATTCAACACCAAAGAACCAACGATAAGCAACACAACATAAAAATGATAATCAAATCTCACAGAAACACTAAATATGACATCCAAGATGATGAAGACATTTTTTTCCTATATTAGGAAGTTAAGAAAAGTGGAAATTCTAAGAGGTCTAAGATGATGGGAGATTTATTTATAAGGCTTATTTATGAACTAAACTGTATGTGAAGGATTGCTAAACAAACTGAAATGATGATAGTTCCAGTACCTCTGATGAGGACGGAAAAAGAGGTGCAAAGATGAACCATACCCTGGGTGAAAGTGCTAGCCTAACCTCCACCCAAGGATGGCCCTCTATGATACGCAAAGTGTCTGGGCTGAAGATCAACTATATTATTTTTTGCAATGTTTTATGTTTTAAATTGTTTTTATGACTTTTTCACATAACTGTGACAACCACAGGCAGAGATTGAACCAATTGCACACTCTTGCTTATAACATTGCTTTATATTAAATTAAGAATTAAATAGTCAGGATATTTTATTCCTTCCTATAGCCAAATGAGGAGGGAGATGTTTAGTCCTGAAGCTCTGCCAGAGTGCTGCTACATAATCCAGTCACTGGTGATAAAACTGTGTGACTCATTTATTTGCTAGGTAGTGTTAACTGATGGGATTGAATTCTGAAGTAGCAGTAATCAGTGTGAATATAGCCTTTTATGTATCAAATTATTTTACTATCATAATCATTTGTAATTCCGTACGTATATAGAAGTCTATATGAGAGTGTGGTAGACATATGGTGCAGATGTATGTCCTGTTTTGTCATTATGCAAGATGTATATTGGGGCCTGTACTTTCAAGGAATATAAAATCGGGGTCTCCTGTCTGCATCTTAGTACCAAAAACACATCTATGTATGAAATGTATTAAACACTATTGTATAAAAGAGGGTAAATAGGAGACAAAAAGTATATAAATTGCTCTGCAGAGTCTTCTCCACTTCATTGTCTCTGATAATAAAGCCTATCTTCTGGCATCGTAACCCCAAGATTCATGCCTCTATCATGCTATAATTGGATATGACATTTAATATGTGACATTGCTTGGGACAGGACTTAAATACTCACCTGGGCAGTGGAGGGGCATGATTGGGAGGAATGGCTAGGTGAGGCCATGGAGAAGGACCGGTTGGACCGGAAGGAACGGTTGGCCTCAAAGAGGTTCTGGTAAACTGTCCAGTAACTCAGGAGGGGAAAGCAGTGTCCTGCCAACACTGTATACAGTAGGGCTGAGGGACATTGTCAGGCAGTGGAAGAAATACTTCAAGGACCTACTCAATCCCACCATCACATCTTCCACTGAGGAAGCAGAGGCAGGGTGCTTCGATTGGATTCGATTGTTGTGGGGCTGTCTTGGCTGACACGCCTCTGTGATATTGTGTGGAGGCAAAGTACCTCTGGACTGGCAGACCAAGTGAGGTCCCTCTTTTTAAGAAGGGAGACCAGAGGATGTGTTCCAACTATAGGGGGATCACACCCCTTAACGTGAACGTCTATGCCAGGGTACTAGAGAAGAGAATTTATCCAAAAGTCGAACCATGGATCCAGGAGGATGCGGCTTAGGGGATAGCCTCTTCAGGGCACTGAAGGGTTCCTGGGAGTTTCCTCAACCAGTCCACATGTGCTTTGTGAATTTGGAGAAGGCATTCGATAGTGTCCCTCCTGGTGTCCTGGTGTGGGGGGTTCTCTGGGAGTATGGGGTTCAGGGCCCTGTGCTAAGGTCTGTATAGTCCCTGTATGAATTAGACTTGTTCCCAGTGGACTTTTGACTCCAACAGGGTAGCCCTTTGTCACCGGTCCTCTTCATTATCTTTATGGACAGGATTTCTAGGTGCAGCCAGGGGCAAGAAAGGGTTTATAGCGGCCCTGAGACAGAATAGAAGTGAAGTACGAACCACTTAACGCCACACAGGCAATGTGTCCCAGCCGTAAGGTTTGGTTGAAAACAGCAGGTGTTAGGTATGCAGAGGAATTTTTAATTTAAGCTTAGTATGGAACAATTTCCACGGAGCGGGATAAAATTGTAGGTACGCAGGGAGTGGAATGGAATTGAGTGGAGTGATCTGGAGCGACTTTGAGCCTTGGATTGGGGGTAGCAACACACCACATGAGTGTGAAGCAGAAATTCTTACAGCTCTGCTCAGCTCACATGTCTTGATACACACACATTTTCTGAAATGTTTTAAAATAAGTTGTAATGTTTGAAAAATCCAGTCTTTCACTCTGCCTGTGCCAATTTGTGCCTTCTTAAAGATAGAAATCCTTGCCCCCAAGATGCGCCTCTGTTTGTGACAGATTACGGAAAATGTTCTTGTGTTATTTACCTGAAATTTACCAGCAATCTTCAATAATCTGAGTGTATATTTCACACTGGTGGATCAAAGCTGGTTTCCAAATAGTTAACATTACCTAAATTACAGGCTGTGTATAATCTATGACCAACATTTGCATTTATCAATATTATACTTCTATAAACCTTTAATGTTCTGTATAATCATTATGTAAGTTCTTATGGACTCTTATTTTAACGTGTTTCCATAAGTGATGCACATTAAGATAGTCTGTATAAAATAGGTAAGCATGAATCGTGAAAATTTTATAATTGTGGAGAATTAGAAACAGTACAGCATATTCTTTTAGAGTGTGCTGCATAAGAAAGGGAGATATTTCAGTTAATTAAAAATTAGAATAGCTGAGAGTTGATGAAATTTCTTTAAAAGTTTTGTTAGGAAATGTGTCAAGGCAATCAAGAGTATATGAAATATTTTTGAAATATCTGAAAGACAGGAATAATAGATATCATCTAGTTTGTTTCTTATTTATTTTCTTTCTCTTTCTTTCTTTCTTTCTTTCTTTCTTTCTTTTTAAATATCTGAAAACACTGGAATAATAGATATCATCTAGTTTGTTTATTTATTTATTTTCTTTCTTTCTTTTTTTAGCACTATTTTTTTTTTTATGCCAAGCCAGCAGAGGGAGCTCTTACCGCTGGATGAACTGTGATCTCTTCCTCTGCTGCTACTTCCTGTTTGGCGACTATAAATTCTGAAGCAGGCCTGTCACCTACATGTAGCAGTATTGTTAGCATATTCCTTGTTCAGTCTTTGGACTTGACCCTGCTTGGCTTTGGTTTTGATTTTTTTGCTACCTGACCTGACCTGACCTCTGCCTGTTTTTGGATTTTGTTGTTGCCTTGCCTTTTTAAATTCCTGTTTGCTGTGTTTCGATGTCTGCCTGCCTTCACCATGCCTTTACTAAATAAAAGCCTGCTAATGGATCTGCATGCCTCAGACCCCTCATTCAAAACAGAATGCTACATCAAACCAGGATCTAGTGGTTTTTCATCCGAACCATGGCCAGCTATGTGCCTCACTATATCATTGCTGACCCTCAAGCAGGGCACCCGAATGCTTGAGGACTACACCCAGGAATACCTAGACCTTGGTTACCTCTCAGACTTACTGGACTGTTTATTGATTGACTTTTTTGTGACGGAATAAATCAACCACTCAAGACACAACTTGTTCATCAGGGTCCACGTGGGTCACCTGCACAGTGTGAGGAGTTTGGCTTCTCAGAGCCACTGCACAAGATGGCCGTTGCCTCAGAGCGACGATACTGCCTGTTATGGCGTTTGCCATTTTGTGTGTTTGGGCCACGTGCTGCTCAACCTCTACACCAGTCTGCATACCCACTCCAGTGCCCACTCAAGTCTACATGCCTGCTCCAAAGGACTTTCTTGTCCACATGTCTGTGTCTGAGGCCTTTTCAGACCCTGAGTCTGCTCCTGAGACATCTCCCATTTGCCAGCCTGTTTCAGAGGTGTCGGCATCTGCCATAGAACCTCCGGTATGGGTATCAGTCACGACAAGCCCTCTGTCTGCCCAGTCTCGGCCATGGAAACTGAGTACTTACCCATAGCAACTGCAGTCAAGGTCTTTGAGATGATTATTTGCTTAATAATAGCCTGCTAATGGATCCACATGCCTCAGACCCCTCATTCATAACAAACCTGCCATGAAATACCAGAAGAAAAAAAGATGCACATTGGGAAAATAGAAAGCAGTGAAGTGACACGGCAAACACTTGACATGTTTGTGGCGCACTTAAATTAATCCTTCTTCTAAACATTGTTGAAAGCATTGGCTGTAAGTTTATTTAAATCATTAATCGGTTTAGTTTATATTGCAGAAGAGTATGTTCAGTTAAATGAACATCAAAGATCTTTGTGATTGCCAGTTGGGGCTAGTGCACTGCATTGAGAATGCTTCTGAGTGAGTAAAGTATCTACATACTAGGGGGACCATAAGAGCCATTTTCCCAGGATGCGTCCTAGCCAGGATTTCTATATTGCCTAAAATATCTAGGTTTTGGCTTTGTTTGCATGCATACCAATTGGTATATAACACTGGTTCCTGATTTGTTTTCAAAACTCTCTCAAGGTACTCAAAGCAGAAATCCATAAGAAAACAGTACATATAGTAATTGTACTCTGTGAACAGGGGATGACTAATGTATCCTTTATTCTGCCAAACTCATTGAACCTAATGATTAGCCCTGTAATTTATAGTTTGGATGAGTGAATATTCAAGTTTATTTAATATGATTTTACATGTATTTACAGTGCTACAGTAATATCTACAATGTAAACACAAATGACTGATCACAAATGGATCATTTTAAAAAACTGCTGCAGTAACTCACAGAGGTATCTTTATGAATCCTACCCATGTGTAAAGCTGACAGTTTAAAAAAAACAAACATGCTTTTCAGTCTGCATCCACTAAGAGCCAGCCAGCTCAAACTTTTTTTTTTTCCCCTTTCCAAGATCAGTTGGCTCGATGCGGTGAGCTTTGGCAACGTGAGTGTGTGCATACTTCCGGTCTTGCAACATTTGCATTTACTGTAAGGGAAACTTGCATAATAAACTTGGCTAGAAATATTTGTTTTTCAAATTAAATAGCACAGTGGTTTATCAAAGACAAGAGAAAACATCATTATTACTACATTGTGTACCTCTAAGTAGAAATTCATCACATAAAACAGATTTCATCATTCTTCTGTTGATCATTTAAATCACTGTCAGTTAGCCTACAGGGATCTCTACATTCAAACACACCATGCAAATGTGCAATAATGCATATATTTGGAGAGTTGATTTTGTTCTGATTGCTAAGATCATAAGGTTTATGACGAGACGATCAGAGATTTAGCATTTTATTAACCTTATTTGATCACATAAGTGTAACTATAACTGAAAATGATGTTTATGAAGATTACTTGCAGCCTATGTCTCACAAGGTAAATATCGACATTTACCATTGGGCATTGGTAACAACACTTTTTTTCACTTTACCAAGTCCTTGTGTAACAGGAATAGATCACTGCCACATTCTACTTACGTATTCTACAAATACATTTCCCCACTAACCTGCCGATCAGTGCTTGTCTTCTCATGAACAGTATTTCTCTTTTACTGATCATATTTCATACCTGATAAATGTACAGTTTAAAATGAATATGACTGATAAACACCCTTACAAAATTAGCCATGGTTTTACTACATTAAATGTTTTTTTTTTTATTTTTACCATTTGTATAACACAATTAGAGTTAATTTGTGGTTATATGGTTTAACAGCAATGTTTTTTTGGTAGTAAAACCAAATAATTTGTATTATTTGCATGCATTTGTGTTTTTATTCAAATGTCCTACTGCCTATTCCAGTGTTTAAAATGAATGAATGAATGAGCGTTCATGAACTGTCTCATTTAAAAATGATACATATTTAAATAATTTTAGAAGTAACATTGTCAGTGCCACTGACAGCTATTTTTATCAACTGCTACCACAAGCACTTGCCAAGTATTTGAATGTTAAACAGCAAGCAAATTGGCTACTGATGCAAAAAAAGAACCAATTGATGTACCGTAATGATAATGATGCCATTATGCCAGATTAAGCTGACCTATAAGACTGCGACCTCTATTAGTTGCTAATAGTTACAGGAACAACATCACAGAAGGATTTGTATTCATAAAGTATATGTAAATGAGCCATGTTCTTTTGTACACAATATTTATATTTTCCCACTAAACAGTATTCATGGCAATTGCCGTATTTTAATAGATTTAACATTACTGTTTAGTTTCATACACACATAAATGTCAACCTTGAAGTGATTTCCCTTAGTAATTTATACATCAAGATATGGTTTAATAGAATTTGTTGAACATTTCTAAGAATTTTAAATGAAAAATACTACTTCTACATCAACATGTTCACTGTGGGTTGACTAACGCTTTTAAATGTCATTGCTAAATGTAATTTGCTTTCAGTGTAATGTTTTAGGATCGCTAGGGAGTTTTAATTTACAGAACAAAATCACTATTAATTGACAATGATAATAACAGACAATATTAAATTAATTGCAGACATTTGACAGAAGCTTTGTCTATTGACTATTGACTATTAACTATTGCCATTGCCATTAATGAGATTTAATTAAGAGACCATGCTTTCCTGCCAAAGATAGGATAAGTATTCTAGGTGCATTACGGTAAGGAAAGTATGTCCAGAATAAGTTAGGGACTTCGGGGGTCTGCTGAGCTTGAAAAAATAACAATTGTCATAAACAGAAGGATCAGAGACAATGTAGATCATAATTTAGATTATATATGTAGATCATGCATGTAGATCATGTTTTGAGCATTTTTAATCTAATTGGGGCAAAGTTGAATCCAATTTCAATTATTCGTGTAATTATTTACAGATGAAAGAATATGATATCTGAATGTATTTTGCTTGATGCAGTACTTTAATAACAAAAATCTTAGTTTTTGGCCAAAACATTAAGAGTGTTTACTTCTGTCATCTTAACGACAAGTAAGAAATTTTGATCACAATTCCTATAGCTCTGAAAGCATCCTCTAACTAAATGGATTTGGTTAATTCATTTAAAAGTGGCAGGATACAGGTGTGGAGTCATGTATGGAAAACTGTTTTGACTTTGCTGTTCATTTAGAGACATGTACTATTAGCAAGTGTTGACATACAAATGCTGGCACAAGTCATGCCAGCTGGGCTTTGAAAGCAGTAAGTAAGACTATGATAACACACACACATTCACACCCCTACACACACACACACACTCACACATAGTGAAAACACATATGTCTGATATATTTTTTAAACCTTCTGTTATCCATAGTGCTTTTAAAGGCTTCCTTTAATAAATTGGCCATTACAAATTGCCATTCAAAATATCCAAAATATGATTGCAATTTAGCATCTTCAGTATATTGGTATAACTGGCAATATTTTGTTTAAATTGCTTGTTTCTAAAATTCCATATACCACTCTGTATCTGTTTACTATTGGTAATTCTATGTTTTATGAACTGGCCACACTGTTTGCAGTAAAACGTGCACATGAGCCACCGCACAATTAAATCTAAAGCATAAAACACTGTCCCTTAAAGTAGGGCATAATCAAAACTGCAATGTGTTAGCAGCTTCAATATTATAAAACATAATTCAATAATATAAAACATTATTTGAAATTTTATGAAAAAAAAACACTGTTATGTTTTTATTTCAGAAAAATAGAGGTGCTAATTATCAGACCTAAATACCCCCACATGTAATAACCTAGAACACATGTGTTTAACATGTGATGGCTGCTCTGTTAATTCTTCTTTATCAGTTAGGAACCTAGGTGTGCTGTTGATAACAATCTTTCCTTTAAAAAGCATTTTTCAGCATCTGTAAACCACATTTTTCCATGTCAAAAGTATACCCAAATTACGACCAATGCTCTCAAAATCAAATGCTGAGATTATTGTAATGCTTTATTGGGTGGTTCTTCTGCATGCTTGATAAACAAACTTCAGCTAGTCCAAAAAACGCAGCAGCCAGAGTCCTTACTAGAACTAGGAAGTATGATCATATTATCCCGGTTCTGTCAACACTGCACTGGCTCCTATCAAACATTGGATAGATTTTAAAATCTTATTAATTACTTATAAAGCACCGAATGCTTAGCTCCTCAATACTTGAGTGAGCTCTTATCACATTATAGTCCTGCACGTCCGCTGCGTTCTCGAAACTCTGACTGTTTGATAATACCGAGAATATCAAAATCGACTGCAGGCAACAGATCCTTTACCTATTTAATACCCAAACTCTGGAACAATCTCCCTAACACTGTTCGGGAAATAGACACACTCTTTCAGTTTAAATCTAGATTAAAAGACACAGTTACACATAACACACTAATACACTTTTATTATACAAATATGTTAAAGGATTGTTTCACTAAATGTGACAATACAATGAAACGTTTTTTAATGAAGTTATGAGAATGATAGAAATGGTGCTGGACAAAAACATGGTAAGTGCGTAGATTTTAGCCTAAATACCTCTGATTGGCAAATCGTGTTTTAAAAACAAACATGTCTGTGATTGGCTACTTTGCTGCCATCTGCGAAAATGCGTTGTAAAATAATTAGAGTCTATCCAAAGCTTGTTATGTTATGTTATTCGTTATGTTATTTTTACAAAGAAATCATATCCGATTTTGTTCATATTCTGGGCTTACCTGCTTTCCTGTATAAGTTATTAATAAACTGTATCCTGAATTTGGCCTTTTATACCAGTCTTAGTCCACTAATTAAGCATTTTTGTTACATATACAATATGCTTAACATTTAATTTATTGGATTATGTCTCATATTCTGGGCTATTCTGCTTGTCTGTATGCCTTATTAATAAGGTGTGCAGTAAATTTAGGTATTTTACATTAACCCATGCCTTGATAAGCATGCACTCACTACTTCAAAACATTTAGCAAAACATGTTGAATTGGAAGAAATTTGACAGAGAGCAACCATGGATGTCCCATGCCAGTGAGGAGCTGACATCACAATGTATGCAGCACTGTCCGATGATGGTTTCCTGTTACACAAACCACTCATTGGCCCCTACAAAACTGAGAGAGGCTTATTTATTTTCTGGATGACCTACATAATCAGCTTGTGCCAGCATAGGAGAGAGAGACATCAAACCCCCCTACCATCATTGTTTTCTGAGATAATGTCTCATTCCAACATTCCAGTTTCCAACAGTTGACATTCCAACAGTTTTCTCACAATTCTCACCACTTCTAGTTTTAGGGACAGGACAGGAACTAGCTACCTTTTTGCAAAGGTTGTCCAACTTCCCTGGATAGCATTTCTTTAAATGCCATGACAATGAGGTTTGCAAGGTCCTATGGTGTGCATCCCAGCACAGTCCCATGGGCATGGGGGAGATGGAACAATAACAACACAGCAGCAGGACTGTTAATCCACTCCTTTGTGAAAGGAGGGAAAGGAACAATGCCAGAGCCATTACCTCCAAATTGACCTCTAGCAGACTACTAGTTAGCATGAGGCCTGATGTCCACACCTATGCTCACAGATTGGGACCATGCAGCTTGACTGGCATTTGCCAGAGAACACCAGAATTGGTAGACCTGCCACTGGCATCCAATTCTCCTTGCGCATGAGAGCAGGTTCACACTTAGCAAATGTGACAGAAATTTAAGCACCTAAAGATGGCATGGGGAATGTTATGCTGCT
This sequence comes from Puntigrus tetrazona, assembly GCF_018831695.1. Classification (NCBI taxonomy): domain Eukaryota; kingdom Metazoa; phylum Chordata; class Actinopteri; order Cypriniformes; family Cyprinidae; genus Puntigrus; species Puntigrus tetrazona. The sequence continues at coordinate 33,371,852 of NC_056705.1, read as the reverse complement.
ACATCATCCAGCATGACTGTTTTGGTGGTGGGTCAGTGATGGTCTGGGGAGGAATAATTTAAGGGTCAAACAGACCTCTATTTGCTAACCACAGATACCATTACTGCTGTTAGGAACCAGGTAGAAATGCTAAGAGCCATTGTAAGAACATATACTGGAGCAGAGAGCCCTGGGTACCTCTCGTGGTACCGACCATTCACATAGGAAATAAAAATTGCTCAGTGGTTGCTATTCCAAAGCTCAGAAGACATATATCCATATATCTATCCTTCAGGAGAAATCTTTATTGCAAAACATTCTTTATACTGACCCTCATTCACAAAGCAGTGTGCTGTAAAATGATTCACACAGACACAAAGAAGCATTTTCTTTAGAAAAAGATTTTGGGAGTAAATGGACAGAGGTATGTGGATTAATACATCAAGTTTCAGAACACCTTTCACGCTTGGAGGACATTCTCGCCAGTGCAGCAATGGTGGACTGTGCAAAACTTGCTTAGGGCAATTTTATGTTGAAACGACATAAATGTCTGTCAACATTCTTGAGTGGGACCTGAGGCTATCGTGATGTCACATTAGCACAAAGGCTGAAAATAGGTCATTGGGAGAGCCTGCTAATGATTTATGTCATTAAAAAACATTTACTGTGCGGATTTTTATCATTATAGGGTGGCTGTGTACACTGCCAACGCACATTTATGTCCAGAATTTTGCATAATATGTCCTCTTTAATGTTAAGGATAGTAGGAGTAGAAACAGGAAACAATTGGACAAGTGAGAATTGAACCCTGTAAATCGCTATTTTGGTACCAGTTATAGTAACACTCGATAATCACCTCTAGTCATTCTACTAACAGTAAGCAACTTTGCAACTACATGTAATTTGAATTATTGGTAACAATTTACATTAAAGTTCCCTTCATAAAGGGTTTTCATAAATAACTAAAAACTAATTTACAAACGCATTACAAATCATATATAGGCAATACTCACAAATAGTAAGCCATTTGAACTCACATAAAAAAATGGATAAAAAATCTTTATTAGTAGCCTACTTATTTCACTCACAACCAGATTCCTGATTTATTTTATGAATGCAACAAAATTTATTATTATAGCAAGACTAAAGGGAGTTGTGTTTATGGTTTCTCATTTATATCTCATGACTACTTTGTACTCACCCATGATTTCTGTAGACATTCACGTTGCTTATCCACAGCAATGATTAGAAATTGATGTATTCTGTTTATCAATATAAATTTATCTTTTGATTTGTTTTGGGGAAAATAAATTATTAATGTGTTATAAACATTATTAACATGTGAAAGGAAACATTAATGTAAAGTGAACACCTGTCAACCATTTGTTAATTGCTTAAAAATGTTAATTACCTGTTAAAGAGTAGCGTGGAGCAACCTTGAGATAAGCCACTGAGGAAATGGAGTGAGCTGGTTATATGGGGTGACAGGAAGTGGCTGCTGGTGCAGGTGATTAGAACTCAGGTGATGGAAGTGACGATGTGACATCAATAATGAAACACCATGACTTGAAAACTGAGCGTTTAATCTTATCATTATACATTAATGACAAGTGCTGTGACACAGTCTGTATTGATAAAAGCACAAAATAAATAAAGGAGACTGTGATGTCTTACATGTCCAATATATATATATATATATATATATATATATATATATATATATATATATATATATATATATATATATATATATATATATAAATATGGGAAAAAGTGAGCAGGACTACCAATTCATGTGTAACTATATAAATAAGTATATAGATAGAATTTACGGAATTATATAATTAGCACATACTTTGAAATTACATCTAGCTGGAGATACAGTTTCTATTACTTCAAAAAACATGTCATTACAATGTTTTAAATATGTTAAATTGTACATTAACCTTCTACGCTTAAGCCTACAACACTAGTGCTCTCTATACTATTTCTATTGGACAAAAAAGGATTTTTTTTTCTTTCTCTGAATGTATGAATATATGAATGTGTGTTTTTGTTGCTGCTGAATCTGTTTATCAGGCAGATGGCACTGGCAAACACAAACACACACAAGTAGCCACATGCACATAGTCATCCAGTAGTAAAAATAAGCTGCCCACAGAAGCACCTGACATGACAACTGTCTCTGAGCTGAGGCTTGGGAATGTAGCCTGAGAACTCGCTAAGGCCAACAGCCTGACTCCTATTTCAAAGCATAGTGAACAAGGCTCTAGTGTCCCTTAAAGAATTCTGAGACCAGTGACCTCTGCTCTCTTCGACTGCTCCCAGGATCATTTACACCTTTAGAACTTTCATATGTTGTCCTCTCACAACCTTTGACATTTCCTGATCTTTCATGCACCATATTCTTGATTTGATCTTGATTTCTTCTTTTGAAGCAATAATCAGATAGATAAGCTACCAATACTTTATATGACAACATTTCACTACTTTTATTTTTAACTGGTAAACCTTTAATTGATAGTAAGAATTTTAACAATATCACTTGAAAATAAAACAAAAATAAAAAGTAAAAAGTGGCAAAAGTATAGTCTGTAAGATATAAAAATAGTATAATTTTACATCTAAGAACAATCCCCGGGCCCACTTTATATTAGGTGTATGCACTATGTACTTACATTTAAATTAATCATTTGGTACAATGCATTTATTATGTAAATACATGTTTTTACACTTTACATTGTACTTGTGTTCCTAATAACTGTATACTTACTCAGGAACTAGATGTGGACATAGTATAAGTACACGTTGGTACAAAGTATCTACCGCTGTAATATTTCTGTAACTACACACTGAATGGTTTGTGTACCATTGTGTAATAGGACATTGGTAACAGCACTTCAATTTGCTAAGTACTCATGTGGACTTTAGCATCTCTAGAGCTCAGTGGCAGATCTGACGCTCTCCAGATTTGTAATTAAAGGGAGCATTCACCCTGATTTTCTCAGTGCATTGTGGTACATTTTATAGAGCAAACAGTCCAATGCACTTGGAAGAATTTTGCATTTGAAACACTTCTTAAAATTGGGGATAGCAGAGGCACATTGAGTAAACATAAAATTTAGCCTAAAGTCAGTAGCAAAGGTATGACCTAAGTAGACTGTCTAGCTGAGAAAAACTGGGCACACCATTGATCTAGAATATTCAAGATATGTGCCAAGTGAGGCCAAGGGGTGACTTGATTATATAACCCCAAACCAAACGTAGCTACAATATTTATATGCCAAGTATGATTGCAGGGCACCGGAGAAAGCCTGGATTCACTAATGGGGATCTCACTTGAAAAATAAGCATACATATCCTCATCCTGGGACTGCCAGTGCTCCCTTAAATTACCTGACTTTACTCAAAACACATGGGGAAACGTGGGCACATAATCATCCCGGTGTATCAACGTGAGAATCAACAGAACAAAATGCAAGGCACGATTCATTGATCGAGAAAGCCTGCAAGTACCCTACCCTTTTCATTCTGTTGAGTGTGACTAGGAGCTAAGTCTTAAGAGACAGGAGCTCTACTTCAGCTCTACTAAGTCAGGAGGTTTAAAGGGGAATCTCGGTGCATCCTTCCAGGAGGGATGAGGTATGACCTGGAAGGATTTATTCTACTTGCACCTCTCACAAACCTGATTATTAGGTAGTGCTTTCCCAGGTATTTACAAGTCACTGCATCATGTATGGTAGCAACATACACTTTTAAAGTGGAGAGAGGTAGCCTTCACTCCAACTTTTCCATGTTTTTCCAAACATTACATATATTTAACTAATCATAATTACTTAATATATATTCACATCTAGATATATGAGACAATGTGCTTGTTAACCCCTGGGGTCTGAGGTAATTTAGGGGCCTTGAGATGTTTTGACATTATTGGTCAATGTAATTATTTTGCATTCAGCACAAAAAAAAACAAAAAAAAAAGATACAGACTGCAGCTTTAAATGATCTTTAGTTTATTATTACAAATTCCATTAAACATTCAAATGCATTTTAAAAATCTATAAATAATTTTAACAGAAATTACACAATGATTACATATTTATTATGTACTGTTGAATGCTTACAAGTGTCATTAAACTTCACTTCACATATTAACTAATGCTTCTTTTACATTTACAAATGTAGTGAAAATAAAGCTTAATTATAAACTTTAAGTATTTTAAATAGTATCCATAATTTTAAGTGTAGGAGCCTATTTTGTTCAGATTCAATAACCAATGTTATATTATATGGTATTATAAATCAGATTTAAATGTTTTTGTTTGATTGTTTGCAGTTTTAGGATTATAATTTTATTGTTTTATTTTATTAATTACTAAGTCAAGATTAAAGGAAGATATCTGACAAGATATCTGACAAGAGTTCGTAGATTTCTTTAATGGACACGAGGCAAGTAAGACTAAAACTGAAATTAAGATGTGCACTCACATTAGTAAAGAAAACTAACTTCTGATGGATAAGGACGTGTTTGACACAAAGATTTATGGATATTTTGAGGAGCAATTGATCTTGCCATGTGGCATTTGCCATGTGCCAATGACATTTTATCTTTGAGTTACGGCATCATCTACATATTTGTGGAGATTTCTGAGGTAAAAAAATTTAACTTAGCTAACTAGCAGCTATAAACAGTGGATGATAGTACGAAGACAACTGAGGATTGCACTAGTAGCAAAATGACTGTAAAAATGTCAGAGAAGGCAAAGGAAGAGAAATTTCAAAGGCTTGTGCAATCAAAGAAAGCTAAATTAGCTTTGCTCACAAGCAAATCTAAAGAAATAAAACAACTTATGGATGATGCTGCGCATGTTGACACTGTTCAAACTAATTTAGAAACGGAATACAAAGGCTTATACAAGGATTTATACATGGTCAGCTCAACCATGTTATTGACGAGTTTATGACTGAAGAAGATTATGCAAAGGACAAACATACATGGTTCGAACCAAGAGCCTGCTCTTGAAAGTTCATTGAAAAGTTCATTACTACAGTGGACAAGTGGATGAAACAAGTTGCAGAAAATGCTGACCAAGCAGTACAGTGTGATTTGGAAATAAATCCTGATGACAGCATTTCTTCAGTGTCAGTAACTTCAAGAAAGAAGCATAAGAAACATTGGTCAGTAGGAGGCAGGTGTCACGCCCTTCACTCCCTTCATCTGCTGATTTTGTCACCTGGTCATGTTCACAATCACCAGAATTCTAATAACCCGCACCTGCAGCCATTTACCATCACCCCATATAACCCGCTCACTCCATTCCTTTAGTGGCTTATCTCAAGGTTACACAGTGACTGCTCTGGTCATCTCTCCATCTGCCTGCCTACCCGAAGGATTCTTTCTGTCTCAGCACTTGGCTTATAAGGAAAGAACTTACCCCTTTTGAATTACTAGGAATTATCCTCAGTTGATTTATGTTTGCTTGACGGCGGGAAGCCGCTGATTGCCTGTGTTAATGAACTTCCTTCTTTACCTGAATTAATAGTCTGTATCCTTGACCAGAGTGTGACAGCAGGTCTATAGCTTCTACAACTTCTTCTGCATATATATCTGCTGAAACAGACAGAGCTGCACTATTTGTTAAACAGGCATCTCTGAAGAAGAAGCAAGCTATTGAAAGATAAGAGGCTAAACTAAAGGTTAAATAGAAGAATTTGAGTTAGAAGTTGTCTTAACAGCATCAGATGCAAAGATTAAAGTTATAAAGCAGTATGAGAGTGGTCGATCTTCAGTAGTAAGCCACAAGGAAATAGATCTGAAAAGGAAAGGAAAGTGTGTTCCAGTGTCTGTGAATTGTATATCAGTAGCCAGATTACAATACTTGTGGCAACAGCAGGATTTCCTTGAAGCAGGAAAAGACCCCATTGGAATTCTTGCACCAGTAGTTCTACAAGCAAGATGATCTTACAAGATTTATGTAGACTGAAAATAGGATGGGAAACTAGATAGATAGAACTCTTGAAGAGTTAAAGGTGTTCATGCATTAAACCAGCAGATTTCGGCACAGCAAGCTATCTTCTTTAGGAAATCAACAAGATCAGGTACACTGTGCATTGATTATGGGAAGGCCAGAGTCGCCCCTATAAAGGCCTACAATTCCCATGAATGGAGCTAACAGCTGCGACAAAGATGAATCTGATGTTAAAACGAGAACTACAGCTGGATCTCAAACCTTCAGTCTACTAGGCAGATAGCACAAATGTTCTTACGTACCTCAGAAATGAAAACACAAGATTCAGAACATTTGTGGCGAACAGAAAACACTAAAGATTCAGAGTCACAACAACTCGAACATTGAACAGTGGAACCACATTGATACTGCACCAAATCCAGCAGACTATGCCTCAAGAGGGCACAATGTAAAGACTTTCCTACAAAATGAAAAATGGATCCCAGTCCCAGAATTTCTGCACCAATCACCAGAAAAATGGCCAAAGAACATGGACCAAATGATGATTTCTGTAGATGATACAGAGATCAAGAGGTCAGTGTTTGTCAATTCAATACAAACCCAACACAGCAACAATTCAGTCAGATAACTGATAAACCATATCTCCTCTTGGACAAAGCTTCAGTGACTCGTAGCATGGATTCTGAAGTTTAAATGTTTGCTGCTGGAACTTCTTTACTGAAACATAAAGAAACATCTTTAGTGCAGTGACTCCAACTGATTCAAATAGAGTAGACAAAAAGATGACAGACGTCAAAGCTAAATGGAAAAGAAGTCACATTACCGTTGAGGATTTGAAGGAATCTGAGCACAAAATAGTGAAGTACTGTCAACAAGAGAAGTTTGCTGAGGAAATGTCAGCTTTGCAAAATGACCAAGCCGTAAAAAGAGGCAGTTCGATCTACAGGTTAAACCCTCACTTGCACAATGACATTTTACATGTCGTTGGAAGACTTAGCAATGCTGATATGCCGGAAGAAGTCAAGCGACCTATGATTATTCTGAAGGATCTTCATGTTGATCCAACTTGATCCTCCAGAATGTTCATGAGAAAACAAGACACAGTGGTATAAATTACATGATTTCTACACTGCAACAGAAATACTGGAGACCAGGCACCAAATCTGCAATTAGAAAAATGCTAACAAGATGTGTTACTTGTTGTCGCTTACATAGCTCCACAGGAAAACAAATAATGGCAGATTTACTATCAGACAGAGTGACACCAGATGATACAACTTGTACAAGAGTAGGTGTAGATTACTTTGGACCATTCGTTGTTAAATGTGGAAGAAGCCTTGTCAAGAAATACAGAGTTATCTTTACTTGCTTAGCAGTTTGTGCAGTACACATTGAGGTTGCTCCTTCATTGGATACTGATTCCTGTCTAAATGCTATATGCCGGTTTGTAGCCAGAAGTTCTCAGGTCAGACAATAGGACCAATTTTGTAGCTGCTGAGTGTGAGTTAAGACAATCCATTGAACAATGGAACAACCAGAAAATTCAGGACCACCTCAGTCAACAAGGAGTTAAATGGGTTTTCAATCCTCCCACTGGGTCTTACCATGGTGGGGCATAGGAAAGACTGATCCGTTCAATAAGAAAAATCCTTAATGCTACAGGTCGAGATCACGTTTTTGATGAGGAAACCTTTTTCTGTGAGGCAGAGGCTACAATCAATAGTAGTCCAATCACAGCAGCATCAAGGGACATAAATGATCTGGAAGCTCTGACTCAGAATCACATGTTGTTACTCAAGACAAAGCCATGATTGCCTCCATGATTGACTGTTTGGCCAAAATGACCTGTATTCTAGACAAAATTGGAACAACACAATAAAAAACTTCTCTGTTGGAGATATTGTCCTAGTAGTCGATGTCTCTGTCCCTAGGAATTCATGGATGTTAGCAAGAGTCATTGAAACCATTCCTGACAAGAAGAGTCTCGTCCGAATTAAAAAAGTCACATTTAACACATTTGACCCACCACTAATCAATATGTGGGTCATCTGACAGGTCATACAGCTAATTTAAGACAAATATAAGACAATGCAACAACTCATTGCATGATGGAACCTAGAGAATGTGTAGTTAGAATGTACCTAAAATTCAATATATGGGGCAAAAATGCCCTGTTTGAGTTTTTATTTCATATTTAAATTACACAATACCACAAGTTCAATATTACACAAGTGCAAATGTGTAACTGATATTAAACAACTGTTTTTTTAGACATGTAATGTTGTTATCTGTTTTGCTTATATTTAGCAACAAAAAATACAAAGACAAAGCAGAACTGTAACATCTCCAAACAATGCAAATCGACATTTAATGCACATTTTGAACAAATTGGGTAAACCATTTGGCGACTGAACCATTTGCCATAGTCACTTTAGATTTGAGGCATACAGACTGATCAAAGGACCACGATTCAAAAGCATTGCAGAGTCTTCTCTCAATAGCTATTCTGGTACTTAGATGACATACACAGATCAGTCATGATGATGGATATAACACAAAACTGCTCTCCATGACTGATAGCGACTCAACTGTGTTTAGTGTCTCGCAGCAGCAGCAGATATCAAGATATTTTAATTATTTACTAATAAATAAGTGTTTTCTGAGTCTGTTTTTCTGTCTTCTCACAGACGCGCCTTTAGAGAGAAGTCATTTTACAAATTAAAATTATAGCCTAATGAAAGAGTTTTTGTTATTTTGTTATCCCAAAAAAATTAAAAATTTAAATGAATACAGTCACAAAATCAGAATTGGTCATCAGGCCCTACAGTGTAAATGCAGCACAAGATGTCAAATGTTTTTAAGCACTAGAATGCAACACTGCACAAACCATAAGGCAAAACCTGACATGTCTGGTATTGCTGGACTTTGCAGGGATTTAGGAGTTTAAAAGGGTGATTCCTGTGAAAAAGTCGACCACAGCCCAAATTATAAGCATTCGAATATTAGATTGGGCTGCCATAGACACAAGGGCAGAAGAAGAAACATAATAAGAAAAATAAGAACATTTACAAACACAATGGCTGCCTACGCACCTTATGTGCTTGGCCCCTAATAAGACAGTCAAAACAGAAAGGGAGAGAGAGAGTACATTGTAACCGAGAGCTGAAGGTGTATAAGTTTGCTATTCAGGCTGTGGTAATAAAATGCAACTTTGTTTTATTTTTATTTTTGAGTTACATACTATGGATTTTTTGGACAGGGTCTCAAAACTCTCTGTCCAGTAGGGCTTGGGCCTCATTTATAAAATATGTCTGTGTGTGTGTGTGTGTGTGTGTGCACGCATTTGTTTCTTGTTTGCCTTCTGCCATATAATTTGGGAAGGACAATTCAGGATAAGATTCATTCAGAATGAATCTGCTGCATGATTAAATGCTTGCATTCCAACATATCATAACGACATATCAATCCTGCAGGACATAAGATAACATACAATTGCTGCACGTCTCATAAAACCTTCAAAAAGAAGAAGAGCAGGCATATGGATAAATTTGACAACGCAAGAGAGAACTCAATTTAGTCTAGAGTGCAGACACTAAAAAATGTACAAACAGAGAGCACGTCTTACACAGTGCATGAGTACTCTTGAATGACGAATGAACGGAGAATAATGTGCAAATGTCACATGTGTCAACCATTCACATAAACAGTCTATTTATGCTTCAAGGTGCTGTACGTAGGATTTTGACTCTACAAAAACATAAAAATACCATATTATGTTTGCATATATTTAGGAAACATGTTAATTAAACATACTTGTTTATCTGACAAACAGTCAATTATTCTCCTTTGAAAATGTGCAATCCATGAATTTGGAAAAGTGATAGCAGCCTAATTTAGTTGCTATTGTCTAAGTCACTGATGTTAATCAAGCAACAAAAGCAAAATCACTCACTGCTCTTGCCTGAAATCGCTTAAAATTTAGTAGTCTTAAAGAATAATCAAAATGGATTTATATAAATAAACATATGTCTGCTTGAAATAATGAATAATATGGTAAAAAATTATTTGGTAAACAAATGATAAAGAATGCAAAATTAGCCTATATAACCATTTCATTGAAAAGAAAACCATGTTCTTGTTCTTTATGAGAAGCTGACTAAATTTACTGTAGATTTATTCAAATATATTCAGACAACTAAAATATGACTATGAGACTATAAGACTATGACTAAAGCTAAATTAAAAAAATCATTTAGTTCAGTTAAGGAACAGACAAATAAATCAGCATGCTGATAGACAGTCACTTCACAGATCAGCTGCTGGAGTCAGATTTCATTTATTATGTGAGGAGAGTGAGTTGAGCTGGCTGTTCTGCCAGACAATGGCAGAATAGAAATTAAATGCACAATTGCAGAGACCATACTACAACACTGGGCACCCCTAATGTCAGTGTCAATATAATTTTCAACGAACGACCGACTGGAAGGGAACCATGGTTACATATGTAACTTAGAACCATTATCATGTGAACAGGCGAAAACTCAACAGCATGTCAAAATCTAGCTTTAAAAAAAACAAAAAACTATAAACAAGCTGTCAGCTGTGCTGAAGGTCCACTAGAGACAGTTGAACCATCTAGACATAAAAAGCTGGGTGTAAGCCTTTGCAGCAACTAGAACTATGCCCGGCATAGTAAATATGTGTCCACGCTGACACATTCTCCAACAGTCATGGCTGAGACGACTTCACACTGCAATAACTACAGCCAACCCCATAGCCATGAGAGCACTGAAGTTTGAAACTATCAAAAGATGTAATGAAAATGACTGCAAGTGAGACACTAGCAGAAAGTATAAGTCATGACAGAGTCAATAATAATAATAATATTTTTTTATTTATATAGCACCATTAAATGTTACTTCTCAAAGTGTTGTACGTAAGCAAATAAAACAAAAAAACACAATATAAAAATACAACAAAAAGCTAAATAGAGAGAACTTGCATTCAAAACACTAAAAAATAAAATAAAAAGAACAAAAATTCTACCAAAAGCTACCCCAAATACAAGTTTTAAGATGAGATTTAAAAATATAAATAGATTTTGCTTGCAATATTTTTCAGTAGGTAGGGAGTCCCACTTCTTTGTAGCACATCAATCTTAAAATGGTTTGACCCATCAGATACCAGTATTAGAAGAATGAAGGTCATGCTTTGGGGTATACAGAATTTAATGCTCTGACAAATATCGGAGTACCAAAACATGCACAGCCTTGAAAGTAAGCATCAGAATTTTAAAATCAACCCTAAACCCTAAACAGAAAGAATTCTGCAAAACCTGCAACTCTTTAGGGTAGCTTATGAAACAAAAGCTGTTTTTGAAACACCAAAAAAAGACATGTTATTTAGAAACATTATCAACCCTTTCAAAAACAGTGGCATTTAACATCAGTACACAGATCTGTAGAACAAGTAGCATGTTTTGTGAATCAAATAGCTTTTCAGTAGTAAAGCTCTTTTATTGATCAAGTTGCGCGGTAGAGTCCACTACATTTTCTGAAGCATTTCTAAAGCACAAGAACAAACCATTCAAGACAGAGAAGAGGAGGATGAGGAAGAGGAAGGGGCACTGCCTTCATAAATGTCACAGACATCTTAAATCAAACAGAGACTACAGTCTCCCACCTCATCAGTGATGTATCGGCCAGAGCCGCAACCTGGTTGCAACAAGAGACATCAAGTGCTTTAACCCATTTAGAGGCCTTTAAAAATTATCAAGGTCAACTATTGGCAAATGCCAGGCACTACAGAACAAGCAACACAGAGCCATAAAAGCTTTAGATACCATCAAAGACAAGCTAGGGTGCCAGCTGATAGTTCAGAGTCCAACAAGGTGGAACTCCATGCCATGCCATAGAGTGCTTGAATACCTGTATCCTGACAAAAAAAAACACAAGAGCTGCAGGAGGCATGTGAGAAGCTTCTGGTGGTCCGCTTTAAAGCAGCCAAACTCATCTTTATACAGGAGTATGTTCAGGTAAATATTATCTTCATTTTGATATGTACTTTAGTTAACTGTTGATCTGTTGATCAACATTTAAAAAAAATTGTATTCATTTCGTAAAGACAACCACATATCTCTAACTGAGCTTAGTAGTGTAGTAAATTTTTCTCAAAGGTTGTTAACTGAATGTTAACCTACTCCTATCTATTATGATGATAATTATGAACATTAAATTATTATATTATTAATACTTTTACTTTTGAGTAAGTTTTATTTATTCCTTTTCTGTGCATCTTTAAGGTTATGGCGCTCCTGGCCAATGTCCTTGACATACTACAATCCGACAAAATGGCCTACGCACGAATGTTGGTGTCAACCATCTCAATTTGCTCCACATCCAGTGGAGTTGCCTTTGGAGCATAGGAGTGACCCTATTGGGATCCCATATGTGTGTTCCATGGTACACTTACTATTGCGTGTTTTTCCTGGCAGACCATGTTCTGCCATCTCTAAATGATGTAGCCTGAGCCATCTCAGAGACTTCCATGTCTACGGGCTACTTCACGTGAGTAATTGTCGCTCTGAGAAGTGGTGACTCCACAGTGTGCCTCTTCCCAGTGGAAGGGCACGCTTTTCCAGTGTTATCCAGTCATACTGGTTGGGTTGCTTGAGGAACAGCAGTAATGACCTTCTCTATGTAGAGCCCTGTCCTATCGTCTGCCTTATAAGAAGGACCAGGAGGCCTACACAGGGCACTGGAAGAGGCAGCTCCTGTGGCTCTTTGGTAGGTATCCCAGTTCTTTGAAGGGAACGGAGATGTCATGTCACCACAGCCGGAACTACCTTGGCTCCTGGGTGAAAACATAAATTATGTGTGCACCAGCTGCTCACTTATACTGACGCTGTGATCAGCTGCAGCTGGATGCAATCAACGTGTGCCAATGTCCATTGGCTCATTTTGTTACACTCTCTAAGTAGACTGGTCTCTCTGGTGAGATCCCAGTTTGTTAGTCACCAGCGTGACGTGTCAGACTGAGAAGTTTGTACTTTGGTTTGACCTGCATTGAGTAACACAGATGTACGCATTCAGACAACAATACACACACACACACTATCAACACCTTTTCTTATTTTTTATTATGTTTGTTTTTGTTGCAAAATGGGTTTGGAACAGTTGTTCAATAAATAATTGCACAATTATGCCTCCTATCTGAATTCTATTTTTTTGTTCACTGAGATAGAATTGATATAAAAAATAGCCTGGATGGAGAAAACTAATTTTACCATTGTGCTGTAGTTTAGCTTGCAACATTTCTCAGGGTAGTAGCTTTAGTGTAGTGAAGCTTCCTTAAATGAAGAGTAACTCTAGCTTAGTTCACTACATTTTCCAAGTAACTTGCCCAACATTGTACTCAAGTACTTACAGAATGAAATAGAATAGCCTTCTTAAACTAACCATGACTATGTCTATGCTTTTTCATTCAGTAGCCTACAGTAGAAAAAATCTTCAATGATTATGATTAAAACTATATCAGTACATATTGTTATGATTAATAAACTGAAATAAGTATCCACCCCAAAATAAAATACAAAGTAACAAATTAACAAAATAACACATTTTGATGCAATAAATATGGTCTCCTTCGAAACATCTTTGACAAATATCTACATGTCTGTCCCTTTATAAGTGTTTACTGTATATGATGAGTTGTATTTGTAGTTATTACAGCACAATTCTTAACCCCAACCAGGACCTCACCATTTTCAAACCTTGGCTATGACAGTGGCTACAAATACTAATGTAAAACTTAATTGCTTAAGACATCATAACAGTGAAACCCCCATGCTAGGCCTTGCGCATCATATCGCTTCAGTATTGATATCTCAATGTGCCCATCTGTTATCATCACATCGCAGGATGTGTGATGTTTAGTATAGGCTACTGGTCGTTATATTCATACCGATTGTTTTCTCTGTGCTCTGCTGAAAAACGCTCAGCTGTGAGTGCTTAATAGAGCGGTGTTTTCTGCTAAGACTCTGTAGTTGCTATGATTTGATATGTCCTCTGAAGTGATGGCTGATGCATCACAAATTTCATTACGGCAGTCTGGCAATTTGATCTACTAAAGAAATAAATACTCTGAGACAAGTTATATTAACTTTTCCATTGTTGTTCACCACTAGCTCCTAGATTTAAGCATACTTTTACACTGTAAGATCAAATTTGTGCGTACTCACGCTTTATGAATCGCAGGCCCTAATAATCTTTCCACTATAAAGAACATTTTGCACATATATCACAGACCACTACAAACTCTTCAGCAGCTGGAAACGCACAACCTCGATGCCCAGATGTCTATAGAATAGAAGAGGAGATGCTAAACCAATGTAAACATTCCCCTGTCGCAGCTATTTTAAGTAGCAAGCATCAAATTTGAGATGAGCTCATTTTTTGGATAAAATTGTAAACTTTTTCAATTTCTCAAAACAGTTGTTTTGTTATCTATGTTGAATAAAATATTGGCTCATGTGATTCAAATAAAAATAAATTTCCAGCATTTGGGTTGTATTAACACCTTTTGATGCATTACATATTTTTTACATATTTTTATTCATCAAAGAAACATAAAATAAAAAATTGTTTAAATACTGATATTATTATTTCTGAAGCATCATGTGAAACTAGAGACCAAAGTAATGATGCTGAAAATGTTGCTTTAATCACAGGAATACTTTAAATTTTAAATATATTAAAATAGAAAGCAGTTATTTTAAATAGTATAAATGTTTCACAATATTACTGTATTTTGGATCAGATCAATGTAGGCTTACCATTAGCTTACCCAATGCAGTTCGAGCTGGAAAGAAAATTGATGAATTCATCTTTCCTTTGTGATAATTATGTATTTACTATTGGTAATATTGGTAAATATAGCAAGGCAATAAAACAACAAATAACCAAGTGTTTAGTATTATATTAGTAATATTTTATACAGCTTTTGGGGAAAGGTTGTGTTCTTATGCTTTTCTTTAGATTTAAGCTTATGTACAGTATTAGAGTTTAATACTGAATATAGATTAAAACTAAAACAGGAAACACACAATTATCAATCTGTTCATTATCACTCTGTGCTGTAATCAACCTTAGACAAACAGACCTGGATTTAAAATACACATGAGCTGACATAATTTCTGTTTAAATCATCACATGACAGAAAACTCCAGGACCATTTACCAAAGTCTTAGAATTACAGCTAATGTTCAGTTTCTTGCACAGACTCGTTGTTTTCCTTCATAAGACCCCTCTTGTGACTATAGTAGTTTCTACTGTTCTGGGAAGGTTTTCCACAAGTTTCTGGAGTGTTCCCCATTCATCCAACAGTGCATTTGGTTGAACAAGAAGGACTGACTCATAATGTCCATTCCAGTTCATCCCAAAGGTGTTCGATGGGGTTGTGGTCAGGCTTTGTGCAAGCCCAGTAAAGTTCTTCCACACTAAACTCATCCAACCATGCATTGCAAAAATGCCTTATTACACAGTACATGACCTTAAGCCTTAAGGTTGATCTTAATTTGTCAAGTTTGTGCAAATAGCTACATTATATGGCATTGCTCACAAAAAGGTTTGAACAGTGAAAAAAATAACATTATTTAATTAAATGTAAATGTATTGTCAGGGCAGTTCACATTTATTATTCATTTGAGGGATTTGAAATTGCAGGTTGTACAACAAATCAGATGCAAAATATTACTCCCAGCTACATTTCTGTGGTAAGCAAAGTTTCTTTTTCTTTTTCATTCTGTCATTCTCCATATCTATGTCTCTGGCTTCTTTAGTCTTTGGGCATGTTTGAATAAACCACAGCACTCTTTCTAACATTACATGAAATATACTGGCAAAACTTAATAAAGCTTTCAATTCTTGACCACCATGAATTTGCTGGCTTTGAAAGGGTTTAGATGGTTCATTAAATTTTTCTTCTTGGAGTTTTTACATGATTTGAGGTATGTGAGTTTTGGCTTATACCCTACTGCACATTCACACACACACATTGTTTTTCCATGTTTTATGAGGACTCTCCATAGGTATAATGGTTTTTATGCTTTACAGACTGTATGTGTTATTGTCCTACACCAAGCCTACACCTAAACCTACCCCTTATAGAAAACTACTTTTTTAGATTGTCAAAAAACTCAATTCTGTATGTTTTATAAGCTTCCTCATGGGGACCTGCAAAAATGTCCCCACAAGGTCAAAATTTACTGATATTCTATCCTTGTGATAAATATTGCACACACACACATATATACATATATATATATACATATATATATATATATATATATATATATATATATATATATATATATATATATATATATATATATACATATATACATATATATATATATATATATATATATATATATATATATATATATATATATATATATATATACATATATACACACACTGTATATATATTGACAATCTATATTTATGATGACTTGTTTTGTTTGAAAAATTAGGTTTTGGCCTAAATCAGCTGACAGGTAAAATTAACACCTGTTTAAAAACATATGCCAACTGGATGCTGTAAGTGCAGTGTAACTTATGGGGCAACCTTTTGAACAATGTTGCTACATTTAAAGTATTCATATAGATGTTTTTAGAGGGCAAGAAGAAGACCTTTTGTACAATGCCCAGGAAAGACAGCACTTATTTTTGGTCAAATGCAGTTTCTGCCCTTTACCCACCAACAGATTGATTGCTAAGATTTTGGCTAGTGACTGTCATAAAAAAATCCTTAAGACCTCTCGACGTAATAATAGTGTGTGATACAAAGACAGATCACAAATTTTCATTCAAATCTATTCATAAGTATGTTCTCAAATCATAAACTGATGCAAACTAAAACTTAAATATTCTCAGGAGACCTGAGAAAAGAGGTGCTAGTGAGGCCAGCAGATCTATGCTGGCCTCACTAGATCATTATAGTGGGCCTTCATTATAGATCTAGATCATTATAGTGGACCTTTAGTCTTTTAGATGAGATGTTACACAGAGGTCTGACTTTCATTCTGGTCATTAAAAATCAAAAATAAGATGTTATTACAGAGGTTTGACCAGGGCATCTTGGCCAAATTTGCCCTTTGAACTCAATAATTGGTTTTATTACTCTGTCTGCTCTCACCAATAAGCTGGTGTGTGGTGGGTATTCTGGTGCTCTATGGCTTTCATCACAACATCAATGTAGATGCTGCACACTGACTAGGACATACCCCTACACAATTTAGAATGCTTTGAGTGCATAGAAGGTTATTTCCTCTTCCTGTCTGCTGAGTGCGTTTGTAGTTACATGTAGCTTTGTTCATCTGTTGATATTTCTCTTATTATCACTCTCTGTTGTTTCAATCACTAAAGTACAATTTAGTAATTTAATTTCTCACCATTTTTATGATTTGACTTCCCCCATATCAAGCCAGACTGAAATATATTATGAGAACATGTCTTTACGTTCACAGAATGGCACAGAAACTGCTTTTCCATGTATACACTTGCTCAGAATCATCTTCAAGGAGTTGCATATATTATGTATATAACCCACACATTTAACTATAATGTGCTAATTAATTATTGTGTATGTATTTTGCTATTAAATGGTTTATAGCTATTAAATGGTTTATAGGTTCATATTCATGTTTTAGTATGTGTGTGTTTCCATGTTCCTGCTTGGAACACTTGTTCCAGTAAATTTTTATCAAATCATATCATTTTTCTTGCTTGATGAGATTTATAAATTGGCAGGAGAAACACCACAACACATTGAGCTAAAACAATATTTAATTGATCAAGACCCTGTTTTTGGGTTGTGTCTAAAGCTACAATGAGTTTAAGTACTATGGACACCTGAGTATTAACAAACATTTGCTCTTAGCTTTGCTTCTTAGCCATTGCTTTTGCCTTTTTTGCACTCTTTTTGCAAAAACCTTCTGATCTCATTACTTCACAACTGTCAGCCAACACCCAACCACTGGCACTTCAACGACTACTGACCTTTCCAGCCAATCAACAACCTCAGGAAACCCTTTCTGCATCAATAACGCCTCCAGAAACAGGATGGCGGCCCTCCACAGACCATGGGCTGAGTAGCCGTTCATGACTGCAGCTTCTACCAACCAGTGAGGGATGCATTAGTCACTAGCGTTACATGGTGGCAAGAAGCACAAGAAGCACAGGAACTCGGGCTTCCCTTCACATGTTACGTTAAGGCACATATAGGCGTGCGTGTGACACTTTGATCATGCAAAGCGGTTTTCCCTCAAGGAAATGCCCTTGTTCCTGAGCCACCACTGTAGGGGGTTCTCATGTACAGCAGACCAAGAGGTACGATATTGGACGTAGCTGCCATCAGACGCAGCAGTCTCTTAATCTGCTTGACAATGAGTGACCGGCCTTCCTCACTCGCGACTGCAGTGAGAATCGACTCTATCTGAGCAGGTGCCATAATGAGTCTGCATCATGGTCGAATCCCAAACCACATGGATAGGCATGTGGAAGTGTGTATTTTAGATCTACTGTGACAAACCAGTTCTCGGACCTAATTTGTGACATGACCTGTTTCACACTGAGCATCCCAAACAGTATGCAGGACCCAACGAGATACATTCGGCCATTGTTTCCACACTGCAAAATGATCTACTAAGGAATCAGCCTCTCAAGACTGACCTCTGGTGGAGTGAGAGATGCTGAATAGTGGGAACTGAGCATGGTGGGAGCAATCGATGTTCAGTTTAGCGACAGTATGAGTTACCACCTCCAAGAGCTCCTCATACTGACCCTGAGTCTCTCGGCGCTGTGTATCTCCTCACCTCAGATGAGGACAGCAAGAGTACCGCGCTGCCTTGGCAGGTCTACTGCAGCAAGGCTCACTAGTGAAGGTCTCTTCTGTGAAGAAGAGAGTTGTTGGCATGCTCCGCTCCCAGGCAAGCCACGCCGCATATAGTGTGTGTCATCCAGCAAGATGTACGCCTTGCACGGATGAACACACATTCTATAGCGCGCTTGCCCTCTCGCCATCTTACTGGTCTGATTACACATACACTCACAGTTGTCCCGCTGGAGGAACAACAAAGAGAATCCTGTAACACCAAGGCAACACAAGTAAACTCCAGACTGATGATGAGCTGGTGCATTTAATATAAATATTTCAACTAATTGAGGAATTTAATGCAAGCAATAATTAAGTGACTGATGGTTGTTCAGGTCTATGCAATTGACTGTAATCTTGGAATTTTACATTTTTATCCTGTTAAACTTTTAAAGTTTATCCTGTTAAACTTACATTTTTTCCACTTTTCCAATTTGTATGAATGTATGAGCACATGTTTATGTGTTAGATTAGTTTATATGTCTTATTATTTTATTTTATTTATCCAATAAAAGTCCTATTTATATTTAAAAGAGAAGTCTTGTGTGTTTTGTGCTTACAAGTAAACTGCTCATCTTGTTACTATCATAATTAATAGTGTAATGTAGCCAACTTCTAAAATGATTATAATAATTCAAAGAAGCATTTAAGGAATATAATTTCTCATTTTTATTTTGTAAATCTCTGTTGTACATCCCTTTGCAAAACATTAAAGAATAAAAATTTACATATTAAAACTTTTAAAATGTAATTGCATGTATTATCATGACATGTATTATCATGATATGTAAAACTCATGATAATAATCACAATCACAAACTCTTGGATTGACTTCCCCCATCTAGAGGACAAGAGCCAGACTGAAATTCCTTATGAAATCTTTTAACTGCTTTTTCTGTGTATATACTTCTGCTCAGAGTTATCTTCAATGAGCAACTAATCACTTCCATGCATAACGCCCTCAGTTACTTGCGTAACCCTTGTTCCCTGAAGGAGGAATGGACATAAAGCATGGCCAATTGGCTCTGATTTTTAAGTGAAAAGGCCATTAAGAATTAACTAGTGGTATTTGCATGCCTAGCCCCTCCCCTTCTATACATACAAGTATTTACGACACGGCATGCAAGGGCTATCTAGTTTTATGATAATGAGCCGAGCTTACTCCAATGGGATGGAAGAAGGGATGGATGGAAAAGGAGAGCACCAGATCGGGATGCAGGCAGCCAAATTGTGCCCAACACCTAAGAAAGAAGGTCCTTCTGTCAGGACAGTCTTCCAGGGAAGGGCTGTGAGAGGAGCATGAGATGTGAGCCAGAACAGCGCAACCAAAATAACTTGCTCCTCGGCCACTGCAGTCGAGGTCCCTATCCAGGAGAGCAATGCTGCTTGCCCATTGCAAACAGCACACCCCAGCCCATCAAGAAAACATCAGTATTAACTGCCACTTGCCTCGACACCTGTCCTAGAGGAACTCCTGCCTATAGGAAATGGGCTGAAAACGCCGATCTGGAGAGCACCACGGCGGCATGACAGGTTCTATTGCTTCCTTCTCCAATAGGACTGCTGTGTGTCCGCACACACAGGCATCCTTCTCTGTGTGGACAGAAGTAGAAAAGGATCCCTGTGAGCCTGTGCAGATTCCTGGTGAACTGAATTACATAATCGGAAGTCTAAACCGTGGTTCGATCCGGGATACAGGGCGCTGGAAGTGGCCAGAACTATCCTCATGCAGACGCTTTAGTGCCTTGGTTTGGTGTACTCCTCCAGGATAGCATGCAAGGCAGTGGTGCTTTGACCTGAGCACTGTAAGCCTTGGCAGTGAGAGCTAACAACAGCTTTTAGACCTCTGACGGGAGGCGCGAGACGATTCTTCCAGGTGGCAACATTTTGTTGCATTTGCGCTTTGAGCACAACCGTGTGCTCCAAATGGGGAACATCAATGTACTCGTGGACACCCTACCATCAATGGATAGATTGCTGTTTTCAAGTTTAAAATTGGTTTTGATTGACAATTTTTGCCATAACAGAAAACATGAAGTGCTATGAATGCAAAAAAGGAAAGGACATTGGGTGTGTTCTTGCCCTGAAAAAGCAGTTTAACAAATTCTGTAGATGAAAATGGCCCTTAAAATTTAAACCAAGTAACTGAGAAAGACTGACAAGTTGATGAAATGCAAAGAAACAAGTGTAAATGCAGAGAAGGGGTACAGTGGAAATAAAGGATGTAAAAGGAACTAGAGAGATGATGGACATTGAACTTGATAAGGTTGAGAATTAAATCTTTAATGAAGAGGATTAAAGACAGTGCAAGCAGTGAAAAGAAATTTTAATTCCTGTGAAGAAGTATATATAAAAATATATCTAAATTAATGACCTATGGTTTCAACCGCTAATGCAGAAATATTAATTAATGCGCTTATGACCTCAAGGTTAGATTTATTGTAATGCTTTATTGGGTGGTTGTTCAGCGTGTTTTGATAAAACAAACATCAGCTAGTCCAAAACGCAGCAGCCAGAGTCCTTACTAGAACTAGGAAGTATGACCATATTAGCCCGGTTCTGTCAACACTGCACTGGCTCCCTATCAAACATCGGATAGATTTTTAAAATCTTATTAATTACCTATAAAGCCCTGAATGGTTTAGCAGCAGATCCTTTTTCCTATCTAGCACTTAAACTTTTGGAACAATCTCCCTAACTCTGTTCGGGAAGCAGACACAATCTGCCAGTTTAAATCTAGATTAAAGACACATCTTATTAAATTAGCCTGCACATAACACACCAACACACTTTTTATTATTCAAATCCGTTAAAGGATTTTTAATTAGATCAGCTGGAACCAGGAACACTACTCCTAAAATACGATGTACTGTGACATTGTAAAAAGAATGGCATCTACGCTAATATTAGTCCTGTCTCTTTCTTTAATCTGTTTCACAGTTTGTATCCAAACTAGATGGTGGATCAGCACCCATAGATCACGTTCATCAGAGACCAGAACACCTAGATGCGCCCCGTGGACAGATCACCAGATCCTGATGCACACACACACACACACTAAGTCATTTACACTATCTGACACAGCTGCGTTTAAAATTGAACTGGAAGTTAAGTGCTGGGCGTCCGGTCAGAGGAGAACTGGCCCCAACTCAAGTCTGGTTTCTCCCAAGGTTTTTTTTTCTCCATTCTGTATGGATGGGGTTTTGTGCCGCTGTCGCCTCTAGCTTGCTTTGTTGGGGACACTTCTAGTGATTATCGTTGAATTGATTACAGAGACCGTCTCTGCATTTAATAACAAATTGTTCACTCTCGTCATTATACATCCGTATTGTATTCTTGTACTTTATACTGTACATTGCTTTGATGCAACCTCTGTTGTTAAAAGCGCTATATAAATAAAAATGATTGATTGATTGATTGAATATGTTGCTTCATGCAATATGATATGTTTTTTGATATTGCAGCCAAAACCATCACTGATCCCCCGCCATGCTTCACCCATACTTCTCTCTGTTCTCTCACCCGGACATCCCTTTCAGACAGCTTTCTCTTGCGTCCACAATTACTTCTGTTGGATGTGGTTCGATTTCTTGGTGGTATGCTAACATTACCCTGGATACCGTGGGTTTAATACATCGCAAAGATTTTGCTGTCTGGGTCATGGATGCACCAGCAAGATTTTGTCCTCTTTTGAACTCTGATATGTCACCCATAATGTTGTGAGCCTTCCAATATTACTCTGCTAATTAAACCTTCCACTCTGCTCTTACTGGTAAAAGTACATATATATATATATATATATATATATATATATATATATATATATATATATATATATATATATATATATATATATATACATATATACATATACATTATATACATATATATATATATATATATATATACATACATTATATATATATATATATATATATATATATATATATATATATATATATATATATATATATATATCCTTTAAAACAATTAGCTGCATCAAACTATGTTATGTGAGGCAAACAAATTATGAAAAAGAAATAATAAATATGCATTTTCCATGTTCATGCTGAAAATGTAAACAGGTTTGTCTAAGTCATTTGCTAAGTGCAAATAAAGAGAAATAATGGGAATCTGGTAATTGTATGTTCTATTTTCATGTATGTAATAGACATGAGCAAGTTCTTTGAAAAACATCTATGACATTTGAAACATGTCTAGTTTTTATGCTCTATGTTAACAATGGTTTCACTAATAATAAACATGTATTGCATAAAGCATCCATATCTGTTCATGTCAATTAAATATTATACACTTGAAAAGTATATTACAGTAATTTTCAATTTAAAATGATAAAAATATCTGATTAAATTGGGATTTAATTTATGACAGTCATTCGATTTATCATGATTAAATACTTTTAATAGATTGACAGCCCTAGTTTGTAAACAATACTCATTTTTTATGAATACATAAACAAATAAGCATGTTAAACTACATCAATTAAAACATTTAAAACTTTATTTTTCTGTATATCTTGTAAAAAAAACTGTTATAAAATAAATACTCTGGTTTTCCTAAGCTAATGAACTGTAAGAAATCCTTGAACTATTTGAAGCTTTGTTATGACTGAATGTGAAATAGTAATGACCAGACTGTGACCAAGGACTTAAGTAGCTTTCATTGCCTGCAACATAGCACCAGCAGGTGTGGTGATGGACACCCACTCAAATAGCAGAGTCGTTATCCATATGGCGCCTGCCTGTCTCCTCAATCATTCTTATTTTCTTTTCTAATAATGGCCAGCTTCTCTATTTTAAAAGAAAATATGTTAATTGGCAGTCACCTATGAATCTTTTTTTTCCCACATCTGTTTGTCAGCTTCTCTTAGCTTATTTCAGAATTACATCCAGAGTAACAGCTTTGGAACTTTTTGATCAGTTTATGAATGAGTAGTTTTCTTGTAAAGTGGTTCATTATAGTAATTTGTGATACATTTTTTTAACCTTAGCAACATTAAGATGTTTCTTCTTGCCATTTTCTCTACACTACTGTATTTTTATCTCATTACATTTAAAAGCATTCAGACTGCAAACTGATGTGTCTACAACCAAGAAGGTGCTGCACTGGATATTACAGTGGCACAGAAAATACTACATGAAATAAAAAAATAAGGAATATTTGGTAACACTTTCAATGAATGCCATATTTATAATACATTATGAGGGTATTCTTAAAGCATTATAATGAATGCATAACATTACAAATAACTATAATGAATTGTATCATCTCTAAATATTCAAGCTTAAATCGACTTAAGTTACAATTAATTATATTTCTCTTAGTTGTGCATTATGGGTCTCATATCTTGTCTTTTACTTACAGACATATACCACTTGTAAGAGTCACATCGCTGGACTGTTTTGTGTTTTGTTTTTATTCCTCATCTGATCTGTGTGGCCTAGTTTTTTTGGCTCCTGTGATTGTATCATTATGTTCAGTGTATGTAGATAAATATTCTCCTTGTTATCTTCTCCTTATAAGTTTCTTTCCATTTAGTGTTAGGTTATCGGGTCTCGCCCATACTACCCCAGTGTACGTGTCCGCTCTGCTACCTTCTGTTGTGGAATTTACCTTATTGTTGATTATTACAGCCTGTTAATTGTGACCTGTCATCTTTGTGTGCACTTTCCCACATCACACCATGACAGAAGACCGACAGTAAAAGATAAAGTAAGCGCGCCTATACCTGCGTTTCTGCCTCTGCTCGTTTTATCAAACTGGACTAAACACCTCCACATGAGCGCAGCTGTATAGGGATGGTCTTTAAGAGAGCCTCGTTGAGGTACTGGGTGTCATGTGACCATGGACATCACAGATGCCCAACCCACTATCTCCCCACTGTATGCAGCACATGCCTGAGCCCACCGCTGACAAAGGGGTGGAGTCTGCTGCAACCAATTAGCCATCGCCACCAGGAGCGACACCTAGCTGAGGATCTCCTCGAGCCAGAGCCCTGCCATCAGACCAGGTGCTAGAGCCGGCAACAGAGCTCACCACGGTGAAAAGTGTCTCTCAACTTCTGTCTTCTGTCAGCCCCACTGACTCCTAGATTCCTCCTCTCCACCTCCTCCAGTGTAGTTGTTGCTTTTTTAAATTTTTTTTATAATATCAGTTTGATTATTTTGATGGTACACTTTACACAGCTGTTGATAAGTAACTCTGCAACTACATGTCAACTAGCCTTCATTAGAGTATTAGTGTGTCTGCCAAATATATGCTAACATTTTATTTTGATGGCTCCTCAACAGATATACTAAGTATAGGATACTTTGCAAGTATGTAAACAAACATTCTACCTACCTGTAATGCCATGCCAGCAGAGGGAGCCCTCACCCAAGTACTGACTCATCTCCACTCCCTCTGCGCTCATTTCCTGTTTGCCCAGCATAAAGCCAAAGAACATGTTATGCTTGGCAACGGCGTAGCCAACTCCCTTACCGAGCGGTCTCTTCATCTACTCCGATTGTCTCCTTTGTGTATGATTTCTGCCTGTTGATCTGTTCCCTGATTGTTGGATTTGCACTTCTGCCTTGTTTGCTTGATTGGACTGCTGTTTCTAGACTATTGCCTGCCTCCTGCCTTTGCCTCTGGATTCTCCCACAAACTTGTTGATGGATCAGACTGCCTTATTGTTGATGACTCTCTGCCTACCAATAGTAAAGATGTTTCCACCCAGATCATTAATATCATTCAGGGTAACCATTAGGTGGCTGATTATGCGATCAATTCGAAAGCTCGCATCACAGAGTGGCTGGAATGATGTTGATGTTGAAGCACGTTTCGCCATAGTCTCAAAGTCAGAGTTGCAAACTTGAACTGGCATGTAGAAGGGAGGAATTGTCCTTTTCGAAGTTTGTCACCCTGGCCATTAAAATTGAAAATTTGATGCTGCAATGCCCCAAACGCAAGAAACAATCATGCCTGTCATCACAAAAAATTGCCCATTGAAGAACCAACGCAACTTAACGCCTCACGGCTTTCTGAAGAGGAAAGGGAGAGACGTTGGACGACATAACCTGTGCTTTTACTGCGGAGAAGCAGGCCACGCAGTCCAGGATGCCCCACACAAACCTTAAACCGCATCCAGGGTGAATATACAGCATTTTTCTATACTCAGTAACAAAACATTTACCTTACATGTCAACCTTAAACGTGATGATCTGTCTCTTGATCTGACAGCAGTGATCGATTCTGGAGCGCACTTAACATGATTAATAAAAAAGATTGTCTCCAAACTTAACATCCCCACTCAACCATGCAGTCTCCTGATAAAAATCAAAGCCATCAATGATGCGCTCATTGCCGAGGGGATCACATCGCATCTACCCAAACTTTCACTCTTATTGTGGGTCTACTCCATAAAGAATCAATCACACTGTACATTGTAGACCCACCCAAGCATGAAGTTATCCTGGATTTCCTGGCTCTCAGTCCATAACCCCAAGTTCTCCTGGTACCACGGTGAACTTCGTCAGCTGGTCCACCAATCTCAAATCAGTGAACACCCTCCTGTTATAATGACCTTTTGGACGTTTTCAGCAAAACCATAGCCACACAATTACCTCCACATCGCCCTTGGGACTGCGCTATAGACCTTCTACCTAATGCTATTCCCGCCAAGGAGGTGAATCAAAACCTGTAAATGCAATAAGATTAATCTGAGAAGGGATATTCAAAGGAACAAAAGGACTTCAAAGAGAGTAAACGACACCACCCCTGTTGTGTTTATGACACCTCCTCACCTCTGCTCTTCCTGCTTCCTCCTTCTGCCCAAAAGACTTGGTTTAGAGTTCATTAGGAATAAGGCATTATATGTCATGTGTCTTAATAACCTATTGTTCTTCACTCTCATGTTTGGTCTCATTTGAAAGGTCTCAGTGTGATTAGTAAATTTGGTCTCAATTTCACAGTAATCACTTATATTATGGAAAAGACTAAGAACTTGGTAGAACTGTGTTCTGTTGAGAAGGAGGTGTGTCCTCCTTTTTGGGAAAGTGTTCAGCCAGGTGTGACACTGGCGCCACAGGAACCTAAACACCAAAAAGGTTTATACAACTACATTTGGAAATCTCTGGTCTGAGTATATAAGGAAAGTGACAAAACGCAACAAGGTGCGATTCTGTAGCCAGATCGCCCGTAGTGTGGTGTATGTCCTCATACACTACACTATGTACTTTTTAAAGACCAGGTATACTGACCTTTTAAGTTTCTTTTTGTTTTGTGTTATTTGTTTTGTGTTATTTTTGTACTGCTGATCAGTTGTGCAAATGTTTATCAATTATACCAATTTGAAACTATTCTTGCCAGGCAAAATAAATGTTAATCTTGGTTAACTTATAATATTGTCTGAAATAACTTTTCTAGTAGGTTAGTGACTTCTGAGGTTTTCTGCATTGTTGGCGTGCTAGGGTGAGGTCAGATCAATGATCGATGGATGGAGCCGGGGGCACGTTTTGAGATCTTGACTTCTGGCCATCAAACTAGCTTAGCATGCTATTACTTAGGAACACATAAAAAATTACTCTTTTTAGTCTATTGAGGAAATGGCTGCATTAAGGCAAGCGATCTACGGGGTGGCCTCTGACTAAGACCTGGACTAGCCCAGATGTGTCGTGAGTCTCTTTCTGGCCAAACAAGGTCTCTAAGCGACCCAGATTCCTAAACAAACGATAAGTCGAATAATTAAACTGATTAATAAATATTAGTGAGTTTTAACGAGACGCAAAGGAAAAGACCGAACATGCATTGACCTTCGACCAGGGCCTCTGGATTCCGTTCTGCAGGAAAAGGGGACCCTTACACTATCGGGGACTAAATAGTGTAACAATCAAATTCTGTTACCCTATTCCTTTAGTACCATCTTTTATCACTTTGAATAGAAGGTTCGCATAAGCACCTATCCTGAACCACCCCAATCCAGATTTACCATTCATAGTTAATTTCGTTTAACAAATTAGAATAAGGTGACATGCCAATTAGCTAATCAACTCAAACACCTGCAAAGTTTTCTGAGCATTTAAAATTGTCTCCCACTTTGGTTCACTAACCTAAACAATCATGAGGAAGACTGCTGATCTTGACAGTTGTATAGATATGTAGTTGTAGGATAATCATTGAAACCCCTTCAAAAGGAGGGTAAGCCTCAAACAATTATTGCCAAAAGAGCTGGATGTTCACAGAGGGCTGCATCCAAGCATGTTAACAAAAGTTGAGTGGAAGGAAAGTGGGGAAAAAAAGATGTACAACCAACCAAGAGAATCCCATAGCTTTGCTTGAGAATTGTCAAGTAAAATCGATTCAAGAATTGGAATTTGGTATGGTTAAAAGTTCTCAATCTGACCGTGAAAATACTGCAGTTGTTTTATTCTTGTTAAGCCACTCCTAACCCACAGACAATGTCAGAGGGGTCTTACCTGGGCTAAGGAGAAGAAATGGACTGTTGCCCAATGGTCCAAAATCTTCTTTTTAGATGAGAGCAAGTTTGTATTTCATTTGGAAAACCAAGGTCCTAGAGTCTGGAGGAAGGGTGGGAGAACATCATGGCTTTAAGTTGCTTGAAGTCCAGTGTTAAGTTTCACAGTATGTGATGATTTGAGGCACAATGTGATCTGTTGATGTTGGGCCATTGTGTTTTTTGAAAACCAACTTCAATACCACCTCAGCAGTGCCACAAATTGATCACCTCCATGCCCATGCTGAATTGAGGCATGAACTAAAGCAAAAGGAGTATAGTGTACAGTAAATGAACATACTTTCCAGAACGCCAACAACCACAATTTTTTTTATTGGTCTTATGAAGTATTCAAATTTTTTGAGATAGTGATGGACTTAAACTACTTCAGTCTGTGTGCACTGAATTTATTTAATACACAGTTTTTTACAATCTTCACACTTTGAGTAAAATTTTTCTATGACATTCTACTTCATTGAGATGCATCTCTAATCATACCCAATACTTAAACTTAACAACTACCTTACTAGCTATTACTAAGCAGCAAATTAAGAATGTCTAAAATGTTTCCATGTGCTCTGTTTTGTCAAACACCATCCTTCAAACTCATTGATGCAACTTTGTTAATTCCTGAAGTTTAGCTGTTTTTGGACTGCTGTCTTGAACTGGGTGTGCTATTCTGCACTTTTGCAAATGTAGGCTATTAAGTATTTATTTAAGACTTCAGGCCTCAGAGAAGCACACCTATGTTACACATGCACAGTTTTTGATTGATTATTTACTTATTATTTTATAATTGAGCCAGACACTGTGTAATGTGAGTGATGTGTTGATCATTACTGATCATTCAACAAAATGCTTCCTGCTCAAATGCATTTTATGTATGAATAATTATTGTCACCACTGTTGAGGATCATATAAGTGTTTATGTCTAAAAGCCTTAGCCAATATACTCTCTCTCTCAATATGTAAGAATTGCGGTGCTGTTTGTTTAATAGGGCACCTTTTTGCAGTTTTCTAATAGTTGAATGTCAACCAGTAAAGAAAAGTGATGATGTTCATTCAGATGAGTTATAAACAGAAGGCATAAGCTAATCTCCTATTGCAAGGTTTAATTTAGCAACGTTAGCTGTGAAACATTACAACTGCTTAGGAAGGAAATTACTTTAAACTACTAAAATGCTAAAAAAAGTTTATTCCATTCAAGGCTATTTCATTGTGTCAGCATACTACTCCATGTAGTTGGCCCCCTGTGTTCCCCCTCTGCCTTAGTTCTTCCTTGTGTGTCCTTTGTTAGTGATATCTAGGTTGCTTGTGACTTGTTTTCCCTGGAGTATTTAAATGGTGTTTTTCTCGTTGTTCTATACTCCTTTTTAAGTCTTGACTTTGAGTTCCTGCCTTATTTCACCTAGTCCTTCCAAGGTACCTCAAGCAAGGAGTTCATGGATATCTCTTAGTGCACTTCACTGGTTTTGTTCCCCTTGTGGAGTTTTTTATTTTTCCAAGTGTTTGTTTCTATTCTTTCCTCTGTTACCTATACCTCTGTCCAAGAACTTTTGTTGGATTTGTTTTTTCTTGTAAAGTTTTTTATAAATCTACATTGCCTAGAGTTCTACTCTATAGTGTTTTGTTTAGGTCCAACATTACTGCTCCTTGTAGTTAATCGATACATTGCTTGACCAATGCACCAGAGACCTAAGTTCACCTCTGAACACAATAGTGGACAAAGATTTGCTACTTGATTGCATCTTGGTTTGACTAACATGGAGCAAACTGTCCAACGCCATCTGATAATGATGCCAGGACAATGACCAGGGCAAAAACAGGACATTTGGTACAAAGTCAAGAAGGACAGGTCTTCATTGGTTAAAATGCAGTTTCTAAGGAAAATGCCATTCCCTAAGGTTTGGCATGTGACTGTCATACAAATTCCTTAGGACCTCTGGATGCAGCATCAGTGGGTGAAGCAAAGAGGATCACAGAAATCCATCAAAATCTATAAACAACTATGTTTTTAAACCTTACATTGATACAAACTACAACACACACATCTTATACTAATTCAAATAAGTAAGTATTCTTAGTGACAGCAATGTGTTGTGCAAACATCTTACACAAACAGCTGTTAATGGACAAATTAATGCATGCATGACAAATGCAGTCTTTTTCCATCATGTTTGTACTGATGTATTCTGCCAAATGTATACTGGTTGTGGTGATAAAAGTGATAAATGCACAGGTAAAAACTTTAATGAACTTTTGTGTTTAGACTTTGCAAATAAGTACTACAGGAATAAAGAAGGGGTGGGCCACACAGTCACCCACTCTGATAGAATCAGCCAATCACAGCATAAAAATGGCACCAGATTGCAAACTCCTCTTCATCGGAAAGAGATTAAGCGACACCCTCTCAAAAGACACTCCTTGTTCTGTGTCTGAGTACAACAATGGAAAAGATCGTTGACAGATACAATTTTCCTGTCAAGGAAAGAGAAAGCAACAGATCAACGTTCTGATTCTCTGGCGTGTCCAGGGAGACACTAACAGAGCATTCAACCAAAGATTCTCCAGTCTCCAGTACATTCAGTGAGACAATAACAGTACAATAAGTTCTGATTCTGAGTCCTGTCACAGAGAAGGCAGCAGCAGAAACAATCCATTCTCTCAGCCGCCTCCAGCATGTCCAGTGGGACACTAACAGAGCATCCAGTACATAGGTGCTAAAGTCTTTGAGTCCTGTGAGGGGAAGAGGCCAATATTCAACACTTATGCAAGTCTTTTCTAGAGGTTCTGGCATTTGTTGTTTATTATAAGTATACAATTATCTTATATCTTATAATTTGCAATAGATATTATATAGCTGATTGAAGTTGATAACAAATAATTTGTTAGATGCATAATGCTGTTCTTTCTCCTTATTTCTTCTTTCACAGTTCCAGTTATCAGATGTTAGTGAGTTGAAAGTCCATGGTGTGCATGACTGCAGCTGTTTTGCAGTGAAAATGAGTTGGATTCAATGCATAAATTGAAACGTGCAGTTCCAAACACTCTGAATCAGATGACGAATGAAGAAAGATCATAGCATTTCACATGTTTTTCAACAAATAAGTTTTATTAAATTATATTGATTGTCTATATGGTGTACAATTTTTAATGATGTGTATAACTTATACTTATTTTTACTTGAAAAAAAATAATAATAATAAAACGTTAATACTATACAATATATATATGTATATATATATATATATATATATATATATATATATATATATATGTGTGTGTGTGTGTGTGTGTGTGTGTGTCTGTGTGTGTGTAATAATCAGATACAGTTACAAGTAGCTTACTTAGATATTGTTTTTTGATTTTATTTTACATACTAATGTAACTTAATGTAATCCAAAGTAATTTACTTTTACACTCTACTCTCTGTATTGTGGTACTTGGATTACATTACTGAATACTTTTTTATGCAAATAATTTGTAACTATAAACAAATACATTTTAAAAGCAACCCTCCTAACCCTGGTGGTAAAGAATCAGTTAACTAACTTGCCTGTATGTTAATTTTTGGTATCTGTTATTGGTAACATGTACTGCAAAAGGTTGTGAATGAAAACTGTGTCTTGCCTTTAAAAACATAATATAAAAGTGGGTTCTGAAATCTGTAAGATTATTGTGAGCGTTGACTGTGATAGAAAACAGCTGAGTCTCAGATAGCAGAACAAGGAATAGGGAGGCAAAAGAACACAGGCAAAGCCAAGCCTGGCTCATGACATATATCCACAGACTGGGTAGCAGTGTGACCAACCACTTACTCATATTTCCCTTTGAGAAAACCCTTGATCTCGAGCCACCCACTGTAGGGTCTCATGTATCACAAGCCAAAAGGTTTGCAATTTGTATGTTGATTGTTGTATATAAAATAAATATTATACCTCATGATGCCTTCCATTGTGACTGACACAGAACTTCAACACGCTATGTGCACACAGAGGATGCTCTCCAAAATGGCGACATGACGTTATGGTGCCAAATTGTTGAATAAAGTCTTTTTTTTTTTTTTTTTTCATACAAAAGTCTTCTAATTTAAAGACATTACAGTTGAACCACTAATTGTAGATGTTTGGCACTCAATAGCAGGGGCATAGCAGCCATTTTAGTATGTGGGAGCAGCTTGTTGTTTAAAGTTATTTAAAAACCTGAACTAAGAGGGTGCAAATAACCTATAGTTGCATTAGTTAATTTACAAAATATCTTCATGGAACATTATCTTTACTTAACATCCTAATTATTTTTTGAGATAAAAGAAAAACAATAATTTTGGACCATACAATGTATTTTTGACTATTGCTACAATACCTGTGCTTTTGTGGTCCAGGGTCACATTTAACACACCACTGTGGTATTTCCGTTAAGTAACGTGACCAGGTATATGACAAGGTTTATTGTCTTTATCAGCTCACATTGAGGTTCAATGATAACACAGAAATTTGACTGTGTGGGACTTGTGTCACCTCTGCTTATGTATTCCATTTTACATTTTTGCATTTTACCCCAAACCACCACAGATACAGAATGAATGAAAGAAATCGTGACAGCAACAGGAGATTTGAAACTTATAGTGATACACACTCAAGAGATGATTAGCTCCTAGATTGGCTAAATGTTAGTTCACTCAAATCTAAGTAAATCATGGGCAGAAATACCGAGGCATTGGGTCCACAAAAGAGGGAAACATGCCCATCCCCTACTACGCCTTCTCTCGTCAACAGGATGTGTCACAAGCCTCCCAATTCTTATCCAAAATACATCAAATTGCAGATTTGAAGGTGAACAAAGCCACAGGTTTGAATCTACACGGGGGTTAGTAATTACTGACAATATTCCGGAAGCTCTCTAGCCGAAGGGAGGTTGTTCTTCAGGCACTCTTCTGCAGACACAATGAAGGGGTTATTTCTGCTTCTGAAACAATTCAGAACCAGATTCCAAGACCAGAAAACCGTTGTATAAATATATGAAATGTTGTCCACATGTTACAGTAGAGTACATGAATTACCTTTGAATTTGTGCATAAATTTATCAAAGAATTTTGCATGAATTCCTTCATTAATATATCAGTAATTATCAGAAACTAACATGGGTCTAAAAGTCTTATGACTTTATGCTCACTGGGACATGGACAGCATCTTTCTGCAGATGCCCTATCTTCATATGCAGAGATTGCAGTCCTAATGGTGTGAGGATGCAACCAACCTGATGCAGTCATACTTTCTATATCATGATTCTTGAGTGCCACAGGCCATTCCCTGCGCTTTGTGTACGATGGTTGGGCGCATCAGTAAAAGGTCCTACTTCTTCAGGTTCTCCTGTCACCCATGTGTTTACGAAGATTACGATGAGGCAGCCCTTGTTCCATTAAGAAAACAGGCCATTCACTTTCTCAACTACCATCATGACTGACTAATTCTAGCTCAGTCTCAGCTGTGCAGACACAGGGACCTTTGTGTTGCTTGGTTGGGTCTTCAGGGTCAACAGGTTCTCTATACCAGGTATGGAGTTAAATTCAGTAGAACAGAGCAGCACACCTAATGCAGGAAAGTGCTCAGTGTTGAACTGCCTGGAATATGTTCAAGGGCAGGATGTCTGTACCACTGAAATATTTTCAAAATGCTCCTTGGGCACATGGTGGCTGGAGGCAGCGGTCGCACTACTCAGGGCTGCTCCCACATGAGACCGCTTTAACACTGGCTGCATGGTGGGGGTGGCAACTGTGGCACTCACCGGGTCCAAGTGACAGCAGCCTGCCACCAAACCTTCACCCCGTAGTCAGACCTTCACTCCCCTCTCTGGGCAGGAGTGCCTCTAGAACAGGTCTCCAGGCATGCTGTAGTTTACATGGATGCCTCCACCATTGCAGCTCCAGTAAGGAACATCAGCATCAGCCTGGTCACAATCCACAACCATATGAAAAACAAAACAAAAAAAACCCATGTAGATCTATAATCCTTAATACTATGGTGAACTTTGTGTAGCTTTTAGAACAATATTAAGATTGTTGAATGTTTACATTTGTTGACAAATAAAATGTAATTATTAAGAATCATTAATGAGGAACAATACAAGGAATTAAAAAAACAATAGACATGGACATTATAATGATAAATGAAACATGGCACAAAAATTGTTTTTTCTCTCAGGATTTAAATTCTTAAATCTTTAAATATTTTAAAGAACTTAAATAGTATAATAGTACACTCCAGAATTTCTTTGCATAAAAAAACCATCATGAATAAGCAACACAAAATGGAGACAAGTGGAAAATCACTTTGAACAACTTTATACCAAAATTAATATAAAAACAGATCAAACCAAAATATGATTTTTTTATATAATTAATAAACATTATAACATACAACTGGTCAATTTGAAAACATATTATACTACCTCATTACATAAAATTAGATGATAAAATCCAGACCCTGAAAAATAAGAAAGCAAGTGGACCAGATGACATCCTCAACTAAATGCTCAAGAATGCAGAGCAAAAATTAAAGATAATATTAATGCAATATTGGCCCTATTAAAACTTCTTCAACTTGGTTCTGAATTTTGTTAATTTCCTGAAACCTGGAATTAAGTAGCTCAAGGCAAACCCATATGCAAGACTGGAGACAAATCAAACCCATAAAATTATAGAAGCATCTGTGTAAGCAGCAATCTGGGGAAGCTGTTCTGCAGTACCATCAACACAAGACTTGTACACTTCCTTACAGAGCACAAATGTCCTTAGCAAACGTAAAAAAAAAAATTAATTCTTACTAAATATAGAATTATAGAACAGCAGACCACATTTTCACCTCTTCTACACACCCTCAACAAATATATTTAACCAAAACAAAACCAAAATATTGCTTGCTTTGTAGATTTCCAGAAGGCCTTTTATTCTTTTTAACTGAGGTTAGTAATTTGCATAATACACACCCATAACATCTCCATATCAGGGCTGAAGTGGCATTCTGCAGAGAAAGACAAAAGAACTTTAATGAAAAGAAAGTGAGGTGTTTTTTTGATGAATCATTAATTATTCGCTGAAAACAACTGTGTATGCATATTTCATGGCAAATGTGTGTGTAACATCGACATGTTTAGTGGAATGAGACCCATTGTATTTAGACTTCTGAAATTCCAAAATGCCTTCATCAAGGGGGTGGGGGCAGAACTGTTCACCATCACCGGCCCTCTTCAATATTTACATTAATAGAGTTGGCAAAAACTCCAGCAGCACTTGGCCTGCAATAATCTCAACATTAAATTATTGCTGCTTGCAGATGACCTGGTTCTGCTATCTACAACAGATTGGGCCTACAGCAGAACCTAGACCTTGAACCTGGGCCCTGACTATTAATCTTTAACAAAACCACTGTACTAACATTCCAGAAAGATCCAGATGTCAGGAAAAGAGGCACAATGTTACTGTTAGTGTGAGCCCTTTAAATCCCTTAAAAACCATGAAGTGAACAATGAAAAAGTCCCCTGAATCAGATGGTCCTGAAGCTGCAAAACAAACACAACTATAATATCCCAGCATCAGACTCTCTCTCTCTCTCTCTCTCTCTCTCTCTCTCTCTCTTAGACACACACACACATAGACAAATAACAATATATAAACACCTTCAATAAATATAAATAAATACAATAAATAAATAAATACAGGTTTTATCTGTTACAGGAGGAGACTCAAGCAATGGTGACCTCTATGACAAGAAATTTATTCATGGAGGGAACCATGATTTGTCCTGTGCTTTTGTGCCCTCAACCTTTAATTATTTGAGTATTGTAGATTCAGTGACACAGGGTTTTATAAATGATAGAGATGGCATCTCTCCTCTGGGGTGCATCATCATTTGAAAATCAACGCCATGTAGAGCAATATCTACACTGGTAAGCAGTAGATCATGCAGTAGATCATGCCGGTGCTTCCGGATACCATGGTGGTTCTGCATACATATCGGACTGACATTGATTAAGATTCATGCTGAGTGGTGATAAACAGGACAATTTTCTCCCATAAGTGTCTGGTGTTAGCTGCTGGTCACCAAGTCATTACGGTCCAATTCCTCTGAGGCAACAAACCCAAAAAGAGAGTGCGAGTCAACACAACCTCTCATAATACTGGGTGAGAACCTAGCAGCATTGAGATCGGCCAAAGAGTGGCAAGCCAGACCTAAATAATAACAGTCATTAGAAGAGGTCTGAGACTGTGTCCAGGACAATAGTGTCCTCGAGGGCCAGAAAACTCCAACAAACAGAGTATACTCCTTCCCAGCACTTAGGGGATCACTGTACAACTTCCACCACCACTGGGATGTTTCTGACTCCAGTGAGATGTTACATGTTCAGATGTTTCCAGGAAGCCAATGCCAGATAAACTCTCCTTGGGTTGTAAGTCTGCATAAGATGATGTGATCTGTGTATTGTTCCCTGCATTTCAACTACCATGAAATGAGAACAATCAGGTTGCAGGTTTGACAAAGTGGGCTTCTACAGCCGATACTTTCTTGGTTCCAAGAAATGCACAGGGAGTTACAGTGTCCACTGTAGATCTTAAGGACGCACACTTTGGCCATTGCACCCAGCCACAACGTTATGAAGTTCCTGGAGGTTCGCTTTGGGTTAAAGTTACTAGTATCTGGTCTATCCATCTTGTTCTAGCCTTATCACCCCTCACATATGCGAAATGTAGATGCAGTTAGCATTGGCAACCTGGCTGATTGGCCCAGTCTTGTGTCATGACATCAGGATCCATTTGAAACTTTAGACATCTTTTCTTATGAAACATTGCAGTTGTAGGTTTAAAGCCAAGGATTTATTCTGGAGTGCAACTCCTCAGAGGTGTTAGCTGGTTACTGCCACCAGGGGCGTCATACCAAAAATAATAAAACAATGCATATATATGGGTTGGTCTGCTGCAGATTGTCAATCTGTCTCACTCTCTAATCAATCACTGTATTTTGGTGCACTGGTTGGCTAGTATCTTTTGCTTTATAATTGTTCCTGTTTGATTCAACTCAGCAGCAAAAGTGCTATATAAATAAACATTATTGATTGAAATGATTGACTGTAGCGCAAACAGCATTAAATGAAACATCTAGTATTTCACTTAATGGTAAACGCATGCACCTCCCTCCAAAACCACAGAGAGCAATTACATTCTGCGCATATGAATGTGGGATAAGATTCCCCACTTGAGGTTCACTGTTTAGAAGGGGCAAGCTGCATTCTTGTGATCGTGCTCATGTTTGAACTGCTAAGAGATAGTGTGCCACACCCTCTCTCACATTTCCAGATTGCAATGTCCCTTCGCTCGCTGCTGAAGCGCGTTTTGTGCTTCTTCAGACAAACCGAGATGCAGGTTTTCGCCCAGCTTGATCCGGATGGTGATTTAGATGGTAAGCCAGAAGCTGGTGTATGACATACCATGCAGACCCCTGCTCACTGCCAGGTTGTTTCAGTGATAAAATTCCAGAAAAATTGTCCTCAGGCTCACGCCCTGGTACTCTAAGTCTTTGTGGCCTTCAGTTGAGTCTGACGATGGAGCTGTGGAAGGCACCTTCTCAGACGCCCCCCCTTCATTCATGGAGTTCAGCAGTTGAGGCCACCCAGCAGAGCGACAGTCACTTTGTGGGACTTAATGGGACCCCATTTAACTACAAGAACCACCATCTGTCAAGCTTCTGACTTAAAGATGGTTTGCACTGGCTGTTACTTCTCTGAGGAGAATGCGGTAATTGCAGGCTCTAGTCAGTCTTGCCATCCTGTTTAGATTTTGTTCCTTAAAGGATCAAAGCCACTTTGCATCTCAATTCTATTATATTCGAAGTTCAATTTTTGACTAAATCTGGTCATTCTGTACATACTACAATAAGAAATTAAGTCCTGACATAAATTTCTATGATGCATATCCACAAATCTCTGTGTATTTTGTTACTGTCTGTATA